>NW_027556618.1:0-55919 GCF_964204865.1 Styela clava
ATTTCAGTTAAGATCAGTGGATTTAATGTTTTTAACGATACTTTAAAATCTTTAATTGTTTCTTTATGTGTATCGATGTAATTTTTTACAACTTTATTGTAATTTGTAACTTGTACTTTTCTGTTGTTGAAATCTGATTCACTTTCTTTCTTTCCTTTTTTTGGTTTGTCTTGATACATTTTTTTAAAATCGTAGTCAAAAACTTTAGGTATTGAAAGTAATGAAACGCCCGTATAAGAACTTTTAAAAACATTTTGTCACATATAATACTCGATGTTTTTTAGCGCGTTATTTTCAATATTATTTTCATTCATATTCATTTTATATATTTTTCTCCTTATATTTTTCTTTTTTTATGAAACATTTCATACATAATGCTTGGTAAGTGTCTGAGCCACCTACATAACTCATTGATTTAGTTGATTTTCTATATGATAAAGAATAATCTGGTGTGCCTTTACAAGATGAGCAAAAATCAGTACCTTCTAAATTAACAATAAAATCTGCTTTCCCTTCTAAAGTTTTCATCATAAATCGACGTACATCATTATTAAGTAATCTAAGACCGCAAAATAACAATACAATTCCTCAGCTGATTAATTTGTCAATATGATTAAAAAATTCAAGAGGTAGAAAATGGCATTCTTCAAAAACGATAATTTCTGGTAATTTCTTGTTTCTGATTTTCTCTAATACTTCTTCCAACTTGCTATTTAAATCGACAGCATTTTTAAACGTAATTACATTTTCAATCTGTCTTTCTTTTCTAACTGTATCTTCTCTTTGAAAAATTGGTGCGTCTTCACACTCTCATTCAATTAATTTTCTTTGTACTCAAGCCGTTTTTCCGGCAAACATAGGACCAGTAACTAAAAAAATTGGCCCTAAGTTGTATAAATTTTGTCCTCTGAAATCTAACATTTTAGTTGTTCATCCAGCAACGACATTTATAATTTTCCATACAGTGCATCACAAACTTCAAATCTTCATTTTGTAATTTGAGTGTTTCTATTTCATCTGTTAACATATTAGTGTACATTTCTCTTTCGCAATATCAATTTTGTTTTCCTATATCTTTGATTCAATTTAATTTTTCTCGAACCTCATCTAAAGGAAGTTTTAATATTTTAGCTAATATTTTGAAATTACTAAGTACAATATAAGGTAGTTTAAATATACCTGTTATTGCTTTAAGGTCAATATCAGTTTTACAACTACAACATGTATTTTCTTTATCTGTCATTATTCATCTCCTCCTAGTTTAATAATATGAAAACTTAATAAATTCTTCATCGCTTCACAATGTCGAATACCTTTACTTGCTTCATATATATCTTCTCATTTCATAACTTGTGGAAAACTTAAATATTCTTTTTTTATTCTGAAATCTTGCTCACTATATTCTTTAAATAAAATTTTGAGGTCTTCAATAGTTATTTCTTTAATAGATATTTGATATAATAACATATCTTCGAACATTTTATATTCTGAGTATTCATTTCCATCAAAAAATCTGTTTCCTCTTGGAAATCCACTTTTTCTATCTTTATCAAAATATTTTTCATGTTCTATTTTTTCTCAATGATTCATTATTTTTTTGTTCCTCCTCTTAATTTTTTTCACAATTTAAATGCTGTGCTTGTTAAAACTAAGCTTAAAACGATGAAAGCAACACCTGCTAATCCAAGCCCAATGCTATTATTTACTACACGATCTGCGTGATATCCGTGTTGTGTATCATTTTCTGAAAGAGATAAAGCTTTATTGAAATCACTATAAGATTTTGACAATGTTTTATTTGAGTCGCTGTCCTTATATTCTATTCATGTTTGTTTATCGGCTTTGGTTTTTTCTAACATTAACTTTAAATCATCTAATTCATATTCGAAATCGGTTTTATAATTCAATACTTTACGTACTAAAAGTCCAAAATCTGACAAGATTTTTGGTTTACTTTCTGTTTCAGGCGCAGAAGCTAATAATGCTTTCAATACTTCTATTAACCCTTTTTGAACATATTCTGTATTACCAAAAATCGCATTTTTTTTGTAATCGATATCTTTATTTTGCCCTTTAATTACTTTATTAAATTCATCGATAAAAAGTTGCTTATTTAATTTACCACCTTGTATTCTAGATTCGGCCATTAATTCATCATAAGACATACGAACTGTTTTGTTGTCTGTTGTATCTAAATCATACATATATGTACCATTAACAATAGGCATATCTATATTTCAATCTTCGGTTTCTCCATATTTAGCAATAGATGCTTCTTTTTGAGCTTCAAAATCTGCGTCTCGTTTAATTTCTAATTCTTTATATAATTCTTTCTTTGCGGGTACGCTTTTGCTCAATGTGATACTATGTAACACAATTCCTGTAATAGCACCAATTAAACTTAATGCGCCAACCCCTAAGACAATACTGTCTAACCTATTTTTTTGTAAGAAGCTTAAAACTTCTTTGATTTGTTTATTTTTTGTCATTATTCTTGACCTCCTGTTGTTTTGTATTCTTTCAACAATACATCTTTTATTTTATTAATAACTTTTTCTTTGTCTTCATATAATACGAAAGAAGGGTAAATAGCCCCTTTGTTTGTTAGAAGTTCAAGTTCTAAACGTTTTAATTTTAAATCAACACAAAAAGTTATCTCTGATTTGTTTTTTATACCCATATTTTTATAACCTATAGTACATCTTAATACGTGACTATCTTTATCATTATTTTTTAGTCCTCTAACGTTATAACCGTTAAAATAATCTAAAATTTTTACTAAAATTTCTTTATCGTAATTATTTTGGTTGTTTACTTCTTCAACAATATCTTCTATATAAATTCTATATTTTTCTCAATGTTTTTCTTTGAACTTTCTTAATAAATTCAAAGTGTCTTTTCGTCTATCTAAATTTGCTTGTTCACAATCTAAAACACGTTCGTTTGTTTTTATCATTTCTAAAACATCAAGTAATACCATTTCTTTTAATTTATCAAAAGTATTATCACTTAAATCTTCAATGCTGGCTTCGCCGTTCATAACAGCTAATATTTCTTCTTCAAATTTATAGTCATTAATATCGGGCCCAAACATCACCATATCTATTAAATTACTTTGAAAATGTAAATCTCGATGATAATGTAATTTATTAAAAGTTCCTCAAAACAATTTTCTATTTTCTTTATTTGTCATTATTTTTTTCTCTCCTATTCTTTTGTCTTTCCGCTTCTATTACTAAGCAATTTGTGTTGTATACTCAATTTATACGTCAAAAGTTTTCTGTTGTAGATATAGCCCCATTTCTTTTATCTTTTTTTATTTCATCAAAATTTTTAACACAATATTTTAATCCGCTTTTTAATATTTTGTCTCTTACAAATAAATATTTAATAAAACCAGCGTCTTCATTTTTGTTTTCTAGTCTAGTTATTTCTTGTTCTTTATGTGAAACATCTTGACTAACAAGATCTAATTTTCTTTTCAAATCTTTTAAATCATGATAACCAGTTCAGATACTTAACTTTATAGATTCAATAATGTCTGTCCGCTCTTTTGTTCTCATTCTGAAACGCATGTTAGTTTAATCTCCTTATATAAAAATTGAAAGAATAATAACATCGGCGACATCATTTTCGTCTTCAATTTTCTTCTTATTTTTTTCTCTGTCCATAATTATTATTTAACTATGACTCTTTCAAGGGATTTTCGTAGTGTGCGGATTATATAATTTTTGTACGCTAGTTTCGTACCCACCTTCTTCTACTATTTTAGTATTAATTTTTCTTATTTTATTTATAATTTTCACGTTCTGGTGACACTTTACATATAAATAGTAAGGTATGATTATTACAGACAAACATAAGAAAAAAAGAAGTTTAACATGTTTTATTTGTGATATTAAAACTAACCTCTTTTGTCTTAAAACTAAAAGTTTCTCACTTTGAGTCATTTTTCTTTCGACGCATATCATTTTCATTTTGATATCCTCAAATAATGAGCAGTTTAATTGTGATGCTCGGCACATTTTGGAATCTGACGTTATAGACGTCGTTGTTCCTAATTACATGTCAAAAATGACACTGAAAATATTGGAGCAGATGAGAGGAATCGAACCTCCATAGTCAGATTGGAAATCTGAAGTTTTACCACTAAACTACATCTGCAAAACGTTTACCACATGTCAAAATGGTCTTTAGAGACAGCGATGGTAAACTAGGCTTACACTAATATAGTGCTACCTTTGACTAGCCTTGAGTCGGAGAAGTAGCCCTTGGATTTTTGGGCTAGACAATGAAAAAATTAAAGAGAGTCAAAGGATTCAAACCTTCACTTCCGGGTAAAACCCGACTGCTTGATTCATAGCTAACTCTCGAAAAGTCAGTTTAAAGTCATGACAGGACTAAAAGGTTGTAGTACCTTTTCAACATAGTTCGGTTTTAAGTCTTGACTCGACTAAAAGCTTATAGTACTTTTCAACTGTAGTATGGTTAAAGACGCACACATGTCTAAACAGTTTTAAGTCAAAAACTCGTGTAACAAGGCGGAGTTTGTTACTATTAAGTTTTATGTATTTAGGACTAAAACTCGTGGAATTCCACGTGTCAACTATTCAGGGATTGTTTTCGTAGGTCTCTTACCCTTCATATAGTTATATGTACAAAAAGTACTTTTACGTTACATTTATTTTTAATTATTTTTAAAATATTTTCGTAACTTGTTTCTAATCCTTCACAATCTAGTTTTTATAACCTCAACAGATTTATTATACATTTCAGCTAATTCTTCAGTTGATAATTTTTTTCCATTAATTCCTAATCTGTCACACATCAATTTATAATCTGACGTATCACCTAAAATACTCTTCAAATCTAACTTTAACTTGTCATTATTAAAAGTATTTGATGGTTGTATTGTATGAACTCTAGATTTAATTATTGTTCTACTTCTGTGAAATTGTCTACTTTTTAAATAATTTCTAATACACGTTATAGTATATGTTTCTAATGATGTTTTATACTTAATATCATAGTCATTTATTATTTTATCAAACCTGTCGAAACAAAAACTATACATTGTTCTAGGATTGGCATATCTATTTGTTTTAGTATATGAAATAGCACCACATGATTTTTTTATAATTTCAAACATCTCATATTTAATCCTATTAAGAATTTTTTTGTCTTTTGTTTCAATATACTTATTATATAATGTGTCTATTTTTTTTTTCATTTTTTAAAAACTCCTTAAATTCTCGGTATCATGTTGAGTTAGAACTTATTGTAATATAAAATCGTAATCCTTCTCTATAATATTTCATTCTATTTTCTTCATTATCTTCTAATTTCAAAATATTTTTTGCTAAAGCTCAAATTGCTTTACATGTTAAAATAGTTCGTCGGATATTTAACAATTTATACATATTCATTCTGGATGAGTGCTTTACTAATGTAGCACTATTATATCCTTTAACTTGTTGTCATGTGCTTCAACTAGAAACTATAGACGCACAAAATAATCTATTAGCTACGTCTAACATTACGTCAATCTGTTCACTATATACCCCTAAATCGTTATCTTTTATAATGGTATAACCATCTTTATCTTTAAACATTTTCTTTTACTCCTTTTATATTATTTATAAATGCTCTTACAAACTTCAAATTAATTATATATCTGTCAACTTCATTTCTAAAATTTTTAAAATATAGATTTGAATGTGTTGCTCTAAATTTTCGTCAAGAATCGTTTAAAAAATCTATTGAAAAATTATAATTAATACTAAATCTAATTTTGTATATTTGTTTTTTATGGACTTTACTATCTAAAATTTCATATCAGTTGATAAAATGCGCTTTCGAACCGACCGTGTCAATAGCCACAAATCCATATTTACCTTTGAGACAATTAAACTTGATTTTTAAATTATTGTTTTTTACAATGATCTTTTTAGCAAAAAATTTTTTTTCGCCCCAACTGTTACTTTCAAAATATTTAAACTTATTCGTGTTCTTCAAAACGACGGCGTAAGCTTTTTTGTCACTATAAAATAATTTGTAATTTAAAACAATAATAGTTTTGTTCAATTTTTTCGCATCATTAATAGGCATCAATTTCAACTCATCAGTTTCGTACATATTCAAATCGCGCATATTTTCCAAACTCTTAAAAATATTATCCATTAATTTCTTCATCCTTTTCAAACACAATAACATTTCATTCTAAACGTTTTTTAAAATAGATAGTGTTATCTGTAAAAAATTTAAAAGTTTCTTTATATGCTTTTCTAATCTTGTTAACATAACTAACCTTTAAACACTTTGCGTCATAATTATTAGCTGGTAATCTAATTTTTGTCCGTCTTAAAATTTCGGTAGTCGAACAATCTACTCAGTGTACTTCATCGGGCAAATAATTTTTTGGCATCGCGTAAGTGTACATTGTTAATAATTGGTTCTGATTAATTGTTTTATCTCCTCCGAATACTTGATAAGCAAACGTACTAAAGATATAACGATCGCAAATAACAATATCATACTTTTTAAACTTTTTAGCCAATACTTTATTATATAATTCTCAACCAACACTGATAAACAAAATTGCTTTTGTAATTGAGCTGATTTTGAGGTTGTCATTAAAAAAGACTTCTTTAGCTAATAATTCGCCAAAACGAATTCCTCGTGGTTCTCGCGTCACATAAACACTTTTTCCTTCTTTCTTGTATTTTTTTTTCAATTTTTCTATATAGGTTGATTTACCTGAATAATCAATCCCTTCTACTACTATAAATTTATTCATATTATATATTCTCCTTATTTATTATTATAGGTACAGTTTGTCCTTTCAATTCAATGATGACATGGTCACCCACTTTATATTTACTTTTATTAGTTGACAAATTAACTTTTTTAACAGTAATTTCATTTAACTTAATACTTTGTTTTAATCAAGCAATATAAGAAATTTTGCCCGTTTTTTTGCCAATTTGTTTTGTTATTTTATCTATTGTTCCACAGCCTTTAGGGCCTTCAAATTTAAACGCATATTTCCGTTCAATAATCACACCATCTGTGTAAAAATCAATATCTTTCTGTTGTTCAATATACTTTTTCAAATCTTTCAATTTAATTAATTTTTCGACTCTTTTGTAGTTAATAAATTCTAACAAGTCGTGGCGTTTGTCATAAAACTTTCTATTAATAAGACCTACGACGTCGCGCCTATTTCCAAACTCTTTATTCAAAACTAATTCGCCAAAGCCTTCGATTCTATCGTCTTTCTTAATAGAAAAAGTTGTTACTCTAGCCGAGGATCGACATATAACTAAACTGTTAGATGTTTTATCATAATAAGCTCCAACGCCGTCAAGTTTAGGGCTTACAGTGACATTTTCGACATTGCCAATTTTCGCTAAGATCTTATTTAAATCTCAAAATTTTTTAATTTCTTTTTTTAACATTTTTTTTACGCTCTTTTTCGTTCTTTAAAAAACACTCTAAACAACATGTGCCTTGAGGCTCTTTTATACAATAATTACACTTTGTCATTTATTCTTCTCCTTTATATTTATATGATCCTCTTATTTTCGTGAATCTTTGTTGAGCAATTTCTTTTCTAATTCTATTAATTGTCTTTATTTTTTCAACGTTTTCTTTTTCTCAATCAAGAACAGCATATACACCAATAAATATTTTGGGATTATCGCCTTTTTTTCAAGTTGAAAGTTTTGTTTTTGCTAAGTTAACAAGATTTTTTCGACATCTATTGAAAGCGCTACGTGAAACTTTATTTTTCATGTAAGATGGGTAATTATTTGTTGATTCATCGGCTTCATTATAGTCTTTGTTAAAATATTTTTGTGAAATTTTTCAAACTTTTTTCATACGAATATTTTCAAAATCATAACTATATAATCTATTTCAATTTTTAGCTAGTATAATTGAACTCATTTCTTTTCTAATAGTTTTTTTAAATTCTTCAAGATAATCATCTAATTTTTCAAAATCCTCAAGTATTAAATAAACTTCGATTTTGTTATTATCACTATCTTCTAAATGATATCATCGTCTAGGTTTTTTTTCTAAAATATGAATATTAAAGTTTACAAAGTCAAATCTATGACCCATAGACTCAATAGTGACGACAAAACGACCTCTCAAAGGTTCATGTGGTGACTCATCCCAGCTCATTCAATCACAATAAACCATACCACAATTCATTTTTTCAACAGCACTAATAAGTGTATTTTCCATTTTTTTTTCTAATTGTTTTAATTCGTCGTAAGATATTTTTTTATATTTTCCATTTCCATCCGAAAAATTTGACATTATTCTTTTCCTCCTTTTAGATATTTAATAATATAATCTATTTTTTTTTCAACCTCTAATAATCGTTCTTCTGTAATTGCACCGCTACTTGTTGGGTGAGGTACCGCCATTTGAATTAATCTCTTCATGGTCTTAAAAGCCGGTAAATTGGGAAATCTATATTTTTCATTTTTGTTTCATCATTTGTTATGTTCATACGTGTATTTATCATCATCCCTTACTGTACTAGTACAGCTTTCTCACACGCTATTAATGTATTTTAAACTCAAGTATGCGTCTTTTAAGTTAAAAGGTTTAGGTAATAAATTAGCATATCCATTCAATTCATAAAAATCTTCATCTTTATTTTTTATAATACAGTTACCGTTTGTTAATAGTGGTGTGGCTGACATATAAACACCTGTTTTGTGTAAGCTATATAATCTAACAACATATAATTTATTGTTGTATATAAACATATCTAATTTTTTATATTTTTTTTTAGAATCGTAAAGTGGAACACCTTTTTTGATGAAAGCCACTTGTTCTTTTGTCAATTGTCATTCTCAAATATGATCCGCGTTGTGTTTTAGTGTTGTTTCTTTTTTTTCCATTATTCTTTTCCTCCTTTTTCAAACGTTTTAACTGTTACGTAAAAACCTTTTTTTGCTCAAACAGTATTGTCTTCGTCCCCTTTTGGTGATCATATTGTACTTTCAATACTAGTTCTAGCATCATATTCAATTTTTAAATCTCATAGTATACTTTCCAATTTATCCAACTCTTTTTTGTTTTTCATTCAAATTTTATATGTTTTCATTATTCTTTTCCTCCTTTGTTATCTAATAATTCTTTTTTAATTAATTTTTCTTTTTCTTCTTTGATCAATCTTTTCAATTCAATAATATCTTCGTGACCTAACAAAATACATATAGCAGGTATAGTACCTAAAATTGGTATTAATAAAAGAAAAGCTGTATATATACGTATATTTCTAACTTTTTTTCATAATTCTTTATATTTTGTTTTTACTATTAATGTTGCTTTTTCGTTGTATCTAGCTTCTAATGATTTGTTGCTGTTATTGTTTGATGATCCTAAGGCAAATCCTATTAATCCACTTGTAAAATTATCCATTATTCTTGACCTCCTTTATTTTTTATAATCATAATTATACAATAAACAATAAGTAATGCTCCAAATACTCCTGCTGAAATACCAGAGTTGATAACTTTTGTGGTTAATCTACCAGCATCTCGAAGATCTCTCGCTACTATATCTATTACTTTTGAATTTGTATACCCTGCTGTAGATTTTACATTTTTAACTCCTATAGTTTCAGTAATATATACTTCCCTATCTACGATACGTTGTTGTAGTTTAGAATAAAAAACACCTACACATATCAAAGAACTTACAAGTCCTAACGTAGTAACTCCTACGATTAAACCATCTGTTTTATTAAATTTCATTATTCTTTTCCTCCTATTGTTTTAAATAATTTTTTAATATTTTTTTCTTGTTCTATACTTTTTTCTGCGTTATGATTAATACATTCACCTAACTTTTTAATGTCTTCATGATTTGCTTTAATCATCTTTTCAAAATTTTTCAATAATTGAATAATAGTTTCATTTTTTGTCATTATTCTTTTCCTCCTAATTTGTTTATTATTTTTTCACATGTGTCTACGGTCTTTTCAAGAATATCTTTTTTAGGTAGTTTTACATGTTTTAAACGTTCTCTTAATGGCATTTTATTCAACTCACTATCTGGCATATCGCCGGTTGTGTTCATTGTTGCCTTATTCATAGCGTACACTGATAAAGGAAACATTAACATCATAACAGAAGAAATTGTTAATGAAAAACAGCAAACAATAGCTATGAGTTTTAAATTTGTATTATGTAATTCTACTATTCCAAAAATTGAAAGAGAAAAAACTATAATAAAAAACACCAACAATAATATATCATAAACATTTAATTTATATTTTTCGTTAATTTGTACATCCATTATTTTTTTCCTCCTTTTAGGTTTGATCCTATATATTTTACAACAGCGCTTAAAAGTTTCACTGTGTCATTTTGATTGTGAATTAGTTTTGTTATTTGTAACTTCATTAATTCAATTTCTTTTCGTGAATTATTTTCCATTGGTTTTTTTCTCCTTAGAAGTGATCTTATCTGTTTTCTTCTTTATTTCTATATTTTTATTATATCACATTATTTTTTTTCTTTCATTATTTTTTTCCTCACTCTCAGGGAGGTCCTCTTCTTGTTGCGATAATATCTTCATAATTATCTATACAATGTTTAAATGCTATAATCATATTTTTATACTGCTCTTGCATATCCATTTCTTTTTGTATTCTTTCTTCACATTCATCGTAAAGTCTGCTACTATTCGCTAAATGTTCTCTCAATAAGTTTAAATCGAGACCCCATGGGACAATGCTATTTTCAATCTCATATATATATTCTTCTACTGTCTTTTTTTTTACTGGTTGGTTTTCACCATCTTTTTCCTTCATTTTTTGAATTATTGCTCACATAAGCAATTGTTTATAAAACTTTAAACTTTCGTATTTTTTTATTACGTTATCCACGTAGTTTTCTACTTTTTTGTACATTATTTTTCTTTTCCTCCTTTTGAAATAATCAAATGTTTTTCTCATAATTTTTTAAATTTAATCATGTCTAATTTGAAACTATTTTTCTTACTTATTAATTTAATCAATAATAAAGGTACTCCTTTTGATGTAACCAAATCAAATATTTTTTCTCCTTTTAAAATATAACCTTTTTGTATATTTAATAAATCACTTACTATTTGTGTCTTTATTATTTTTCAAAAAATCTTTTCTTCTTTATATACTATTATACCATATTCTTTTTCAAAAAGCTTAAATAAAAATGGACTTCGATAATTTAAGAAGTAACCCCTCATTGAAGCGTTCCGAATTAAATTTCTTACAACCCACCCTTGCTTTTTTTTAAAATCAATATATTTTTCTGTAATCAAATCTTTCAAGCAATGTTTTATAGCCCTTACATGGTCACAAATAATTTTGACATTAATATCGTTTGTTGTCTTCTTTTCAATTTTGTCGGCAATATCAGTATATTCTTTTAACTCAAAAGGTGTTTTTAAATTATTAACAACAATCAACAATCTTTCTAATCCAGCGCCAGTATCAATATTTTTTTTATTTGACATAGTGTAATTACCTTCACCGTCATTTATCATGTAAGAAAATACAACGTTTCATATCTCTAAATATCTGTCATTATCAATATTTTCTTTTAATAATTCAATTCCTTTATTTTCCTTATCCAACTGCTGTCCCAAATCATAAAAAAATTCAACATTTGTTCCACATGGACCAACTCCTAAATCTCAAAAATTAGT
Organism: Styela clava; assembly: GCF_964204865.1. Classification (NCBI taxonomy): domain Eukaryota; kingdom Metazoa; phylum Chordata; class Ascidiacea; order Stolidobranchia; family Styelidae; genus Styela; species Styela clava. Next base: position 11,716 of record NW_027556618.1, read on the forward strand.
TGTTTTATCTCCTGAAATCAAATGGTCTTCTTCAACACCTATATTTAACAATATTTGTTTAGTTTCATCGTCCGAAAACAAATACGTAATATACAATTTTTGAATGTCCAAATTCAATCATTTTGGCGATGTTAAAAATTCTAATGCTCACGTTAACGATTCTTTTTTTTGATAATCATTAAATGAAAAGTTACCTAACATGCGAAAAAACGTTAAATGTCGATTAGTTTTACCGATTAAAGAGATGTCGTTTGTTCGTATTACGTCTTGTACATTAAAAAGTCGTGAATGTGGTGGCGTTTTTTCTCCTAAAAAATAAGGTCTTAACGCTGAAACTCCTGAATTTACAAATAATAATGAACCTTCTTTGTTAATTATCGATTTGTTTTTAATTTTAAAATGTTTCTTTGAAGTTCAAAACTGACTTCATTTTTCTATTAATTCTGTTGTATTCATATATTTTTTACTTTTCTATTATATGGGTTCTATTGTTTACCCACGTTTTGCTTCATTTTTTTTTGCTTCTCTATTTAGGTTAGAAACTTCTGTTCAATTGGTATCAACATCAATGTCACTTAAACCTTTTAAGGGTGTTTTGAATTTTATTTTTTTCATTTCAATACTTGTTAATTTTTGTAATCTACTTTTGTCTTTTTTTAAAAAAATTATTCTTTGTTCTTTTTCTTTAATTTGATAAGTTTTATTTGTTGATTCAATTAATTTATTTTGTACATTTACAGCGTCTCATTTTAAACCTTGTAATAAATTTAATTTTTTTTTGTGCTCTAAACTAAAATAAACAATTAAAGATATGTCTATAACTAATGTTGTTATACCAACCAACAATAATAAATTTTTTCTATCGTTATTCATCACCACCTCCCACAATATCATAATAAGCAACTACACCTTCTAGTTTGTGCCTTAGTATGTAGCTATACATTACTATCTCAAAATCAACATTAAACACGTCTTTTTTCATCTCTAAAATTTCAAATTTCGCCAAAAGGCTTATTAATCTTTCTACGCCTTTGTAATCTTCCGCGCCCTCATATTCTAAATAATCTACTATATGTTGTTTGTTTATATTAATTTTTATTAAATCTTTATTAAACTCACACGTCTTGATCGTATTAAAGATACTTTTAATTAGTTTCATTTTTTTTCTCCTTTGTTTTCTTTTCCTTTTTTTTTCTAAAATATTTTTTAATATCACCTCAAAACATTCAAATCGTTACACTTATAAGTAAAAACAAGCCTATCGAATATATAACTAACATCACTATTAGGTACCATTGAGGTCCATTTACGTCTATCCTTGGCGTTGATATTGGTACAAAAAACATCATTTTATAATAACTCCAAAGCGTAATCGCTTATACTTTCTTTTGTTTTACATCTGTCACGTTCTTTAACTTCTACTAACAATTCAGTTTTAATATTTTGTAACGTTTTATTTGAAAATCTTTTTAAGAAAAAAGTTTCAATATCATCATAATCAAATTCTATTTTCTTAAGTTCGTCATCTCCAGTACGGAAATTACCAAATTTAAGCATTACCATAGCTATTCTTTTTTCGGTATAGTCTTCAATGTTTTCTAAAATTTCTCGTTCAAGAATTTCGGTTCCTGCTCCATCGCCACAGTTTTCTCTATCAACAATTACTACTAAATCAAAAATAGTTCTAATTAACTTTTCTTTATTTTCCATATTTCTTTTTCTCCTTTAGAAGTGTCTTTTGTTTTCTTCTATATTTATTATATCATACTTTTTTTTAAGCTCTTACAGCATTTTTATCATACACTTTTGTTTTATCTTTCACAAATCATTTTAAATGTCTTGTAAATTTAAGTCATCCGCGACCAGATTTATTAATATAATAATAATCTTGAAAATTAAGGTTATTAGCATCTCAACCTTCAGTGATAATTTTAATTCTAGTCCCTAAATATTTAATTTGACAATCTCAACCTACATTAAGTCCAAACATTTTATACCTAACGTCGTTTCTGAATCGAAAATCTAATTCAACAGTGTTAACGTCAATAGTGTCTTGATATTTGTGTGCCACTTTTCAACCTTCTACAGATTCAACAGTTGAAACTATTTTGTCTACAACTTTTTTAATTAATTCTTTGTTCATAATTTTCTCCTTTTATTTTTATTATATCATACCCAGGTTCGCATTGTAACCTTTGTAAAATAACTTGTTGTGATAAACAACTATATCTTTGTTATTACGCATCTTTACAAGGCGCTTAAAATCAATTATTTTCTAGATATTTTTTAATAATCGGCAAACTTCTTTCCATGCCTTTTTTGTGTTCTTTTTTAAATCTTATTAAATTATCTTCTGTAACGCCTTCAATCATTATTTGGATACGTTTAAAATAATCGTATGTTTGGATCTTAAAATTTTCAAAAATCTTATCATCACTCAAATATTGGCCTTCGTTTAAAAATAAATTAATTTTATATCAATCTTTTTTTGAACTCATTATATCATAATAAGTTTTTTCTATATATTTATAATTAAGATCAACAAATAATTTTTTTAAGTGTTTTCTAAAATAAGGCTGAGTTCCAGCTGTCATATCTTCGTGATAGCTTGGTTTTTGGGCTCCATTTAAATATCACGTGCTATCAATTTTGTTACAAATAAATCTAAAACGCTTCTTTGCTTTTTCTTCTTTATTAATCATATTTTTTTCTCCTTTATTTAAAAATCTTCACGCGGTCAATTATCTTCGTCGTGATAATATTCGTCGGCGTCAATATCATAATCATCGCCTGCGTCGTCATCATTTGGCCCAATTTCTTTTGTAAAATCAATATCTTTTAAATGTTCGTCTTTAATTCAAATTGAGCATTCTAAGAAAAGATAATCATTTCCTCACATTTTGTTTTTTGTTTCTGTTTTCATAATTTTTCTCCTTTTTTTTTAATAATATTCTTCTTCCAAAAATTCTTTTAAACAAGCAATTAAATTTTTATCATTTCAATAATTAAAATCGAATGTTTCAAATCAATATTCATTTTCTTCTTCACTTGTAAATTTTTCAAAAATAAATTTAAATTCATTTCCGAAATGCTTGTCATGATCTGAAACTTTAACTTTAAAATTCAATTCCAAACAATCGTCTTCTTTATTTTGATAATTAAATGTGTAATATGTTGAATTTGACACACTTGAATCGTTAATTGTAATTCCTGTAAATTCTACTTTATCATTGAACTTATTTGCTTCTTTACCAATCTTTTCAAATATTTTACCAATCTTTTCTTTTCTTTCATCTAATAATTTGTGGTATTTTTCTATTTCCATTTTTCTTTTCTCCTTTTCTATTATATTTATTATATCATACTTTTATTTTGTCTTTCTATTTTTTTTAACAAAACAATATAAGCAAATAGCATTTTGTTCTTTTGCTTTACAATTCTTTAATGTATGTAATTCCATTCTTTTATTTCCTTTTCTCTATTATTATTATATCATATTCGATACCTTACTGTGACCTCCAAAAAATTCCAAATTTCGCCAGTGTGTTTTTGTCGTTCTACGCCTGCGAGTCGTCAAAATCTTACTGAGTGTTCTAAATCTTACTAAAAATTAGCTCAATTTTTTTTAGTCAAAATTTCTATAACTTTTCCGGCCTCGAAAAGTCTACTTTACCCAGTGTTTAAGCCATTTCGTTAAAAAAGTAAATTTATCTCTACTACTGCTTAAAAAAAAAAATAAATAAGTAATAATAGTATAATATTTTTTGTTTTTCATAAGAGTTTGCAAATATTTTACTTTTTTTCTGTATTGGTTCTACGACAGGTAAAACTCGTGTTTTTCAGCCCGGAAAAGTTGTAAAAGTTTTAGCTCAAAAAAATTCACCTCTTCCAGTCTAACCCACGGTCCCATATGCAAAAATCACCTTTTTTTCTGTCAGTAAGATAATCAAGCTTTTCAAAAAAATAAGTCCTTACATAGAGAATAATAAAAAAATTTTTTTCTCTTTCAAATTTTTTATTTCGTCTAAAAATAAATTTCAAAATTTTTAAAAAAAAACTTGACAAAAAAAAAAAACTATGTTAAAATTAATTGGGCGAGCTTTTGGCAATTTTTTATTTAATTTTTATTTTAAATTTTCAAAAATCAATTTTTTAATTTCTATAATATTATTTTAACACTTTACCCCTTTTTTGTCGTTTGTGGTATAATGCAAAAATTTTAAAAAAAAAATAAGTAAAAAAAAAAATAACAAAAAAAAAAATAATAATATATAATTAAATTGAAACGTAAAAGATAAATGCATTAATTAATTAATATATATTTAATTATTATTATAATATTGAGGAGGTGCCACAATGACACACACAAAAAAAAATAGACTTGGACGCTTTGAAGTCGTAAAATGTACGGATTTAAGCAAAAAAAAAATCGATAATTTTTTGGCGGACTGTTTCGATAATCAAGACATAAAGGACGAAAAAAACCGATTATTAAAAAAAATTAATTATAACCGCCACCAATGCACAAGCGGAGCACGTGAAGACTGCGACGCGGACCGTGTAGAATTGGCGCAATACGTGATTATTTGACCAAATAACAACGACGAAGACGAAAGAGAGGCCGAAGAAGAAGAGGAAGCAAAAGAAGCAGAAGAAGAGAAAAAAGAACAAATTAAATTTTGTAACTCCTTTACTGGTTTAAATGATAAATTAAATTGGGCACATTACTGCACCGAAGATGTGGAGGATAGAGCGCGCGACCTGTTCACCGACAGCGACGAGGTAGAAGATGGGGAGATTTGGAACGCGTTAAATGGATACACTCAAGCCGAAGACTTGAAGCCTGAAGATTTCGCGACGTGAAAAGATTTAATTTTGAGAAGTTGCGGAATTACCGCGCAAAGTATACGCGAAGAATCCCACGACCTCGCAACATCTGAAGAGAACAAGACGCAGGACGACGAGACGCAAAACGATTTAGCGGATAAAATCAACTTGGCACGAATGCTTGAAGATTTCGAACGTGACGAAGGAGGTGCAGAATAATGGAAATAAAGCAAAAAAATAAATTATTGGCCATTTTCTCGACACTTGACAACAAAAACGATTTCGAAAATCTCGAAAAAATTACATTTGAAACAGACAACGCCAAAAAAATTATAAATAATTTAATTATAAATAATTTAAACAATTTGGCAAGCTTCGAAATGGAGCCGGTCGACTTAATCGAAATTATAAAAAAATTTTTAAATTATTTTGAGGCGAAAGAATTACAGGCCAAAAAAGAAATTGAATTTTTAAAAATCCGGTTGATTTTGGCAAAGATGAAAAAGGAGGGTGCAAATAATAAATAATAATAAATAAATAAATATTATTTAGGGCCGGGGCTTAGATGTTCCCGGTCTTTTTTTTGCCTGTTGAAATCTGAAAGCTTGCGGATTGTGTCAGTCGTAGCGCTGAAATATTCAAATAATTGCCATTTGAGGGCCTAAACGAGTTTAAACGTGGTTTAGTATTAAAAGAAGAAAAAGCAAGCCCATTTTTAACGTGTTCAATCGTGCGAATTGTGCCGGCGAAAGGCTCCCCGTTTATTATATATTAAAATTTTTATTTTGTCAAGTACTTTTTTTTTTATCTCAACGATCGAGAACGTGAAAAGGTACCCCCTTTTATTATATCACAAGAACGCGAGAAAGTCAAGCCCGAGGATATCCCAAGCAATTTTGAGGGTCCTAGGGTGACTCGATTTGTCACAGCCTCAACTTTCAGTAAGATTTTATTTTCCGCGCTATCAGACGTAAAACTCAACATCTAGAAAAAATAATCAAAATAAATTAAAAATAAATGTAACGTAAAAGTACTTTTTGTACATATAACTATATGAAGGGGTATAAAGTTTATTTCGGTTAGTACCTCAAATCGTTATATATACTTTAAGACCCCTTCTTATTATATAATAGGAGAAATTTATGGAAAATAACATAAAAGAAACTGTGGAAACACAAGAAGTGCAAAATACTGAGAAAAGCACAAGTACAGACAAAGACACTAAAGTAAGTGTAGCTGAGTTTAATATGTGAGAAAAGAAGTATGATACTTTGAAGAGCCAATATGAAAAAGCTGTCGACCAAATTTCAAACTTAGAGAAAATCAAAAACACTCTTGGCGAAAATTTGAAAAATAGAGAGCTCGCTCATAAGGATCTTGAAAGCAAATTCATACAAGCTCAAACAACATTAAGACATAACCACATCAAGGAATTATTTAAACAAGAAGGTGGCGATGAATCTAAAATGAAACATGTTTTGACCTTATTAGGCAATAAATCTGCTCAGTTAGAAGACAAAGATTTGATTAACGAGTTTAAAGTTTTAAAAACTGAATTAAGTTCTTTATTTGTTCAAAAGACTGAACCGCTTCCAACTACTAATTATAATGGGGACATGACACAAAAGACACCAAACGTACCAAATGTTAAAGACCCCGTTGAAGAGTTTTATAGACAAGCTTCTGTTAAAGTAGATCACCGAACTGGTATGATTATTGATGATTTGAGTAAAAAATAATTAAATAATAAAGGAGAACATTAATTATGGCAACATTAAATCAAGACCAAGCTTTTGGAACTATTAATACAGCTACTAAGTCTGCTATTACAGGAATTCCAGGGCAAACATTAACAGAATCACAATTAACAGCGGCGCCTAATTCGTCTACTGACAAATCGTTATTCTATATTCAAGGATTTAAAGGTAATGAAATTGTTCAATCAATCAATTTATCTCAAATCCCTACATTACCAAATGTTGACTACGACACAATTTTTAAATTAGGAATTGTCAACATGCACAAAGATCGTAATGGAACATTACAAAAAACATGACTTTTAGCCTCAGGGTGAGCGTCAATGGGATATTCACACGCATTATCTCTTTCTAATGGATTCAATTCAACAGCACCTCTCAATCCGACATATGCTGGAGTGGATAAGAAAACTATTGGAATGACATTTTCGCACTACGAATTCAATCCTATGGAACAATTAGACAAATCATTATTTTTACATACTGGATTTGTTTATGCTGGTCTTTTGGCTCAACGATGAAGTAACTATAAAAATCGTGTTAATCTTCATTACTTTAAAGCAGTTATCGAAGCTCTTGAAACTGATTCAGAAGCTAAAAGTAACGTTTTACAACTTACAGACGATGATATCGCAGCTACAAATGCGGACTCACGTTTTGCGGGGATCACTTTCCTTCATAAATTCTTAAACATGATTCAATCATTGAAAACACGTACGAGTCTTTATGGAAAAGCCGGATCTAATTTAGTTTTGATTGTAGCACCTCATATTAAAAATTTGTTAGCTATTGTAAATGCGAAAGTTGGTTTAAATACAGGCAACTATCAAGAATTCGATGATAACAACTTAAAAATTGGAGGATTACAAGCTGAGGTATCAATTCTTTTAGGTAAAATTTGACCAAAAGGAAAACCTGGAGCTACTTATACTGAAATTGCTAATAGTCTTTCAGAAGTTACAAGTACTACAGGGGCCGACACTATTTTACCCGACGCAAACACAGGAGTAGCAGCTATTCCAACAACACCAGCCGACGCAGTTTATATGCCAACATATAGTACAGCGATTACTGGAGATTTGGGAGCTGACTTATCTCAATACATTGCCATCTTACAATACATTTCACCTGAAAAAAACTCACCAGTTATGGTATTAGCGGGAGCACCTTATGTGTGATCTTCAATAATTCCTCAAACAGGTAACGTTGTTACAGGATTGAAAGCCTTGTATGGAATCTCTAAATGAAAGGGATTATGTCAAAAATTCTTGTATGGTATCAAATTACCTGCAAACAAAACAATTTATGACATTGGTGGATCTTAGAATATAAGGTCTAAATAGTTTAGAGGTCTTCTATTTATCAAAAAGGCCTCATAGAGGAAAAATATGAAAAATCAAATTAATAAAATTAATATTAAAAATTTAGAAAAACGTTTGAATTTATTAGAACAACAAAATAAAATTTTAAAAAATGCTGTTGTTAATAATACTAATAACAATCGTAGACAACAAACACCTGACAATATAGCACAAACTGAAATTCTTAAAGAAACAGGTAAAGGATTTATTAGGGTGAAAGCTAATGATGTGTTACAAGAAGTAATTAAAGATTATAAGCAAATTACTAAAGCTTATTTGAAAATTTCAGATGTTTTAGATGAAAGAGATAATACCATCCACTATATTGTTTTAGATGTATTATCAAATCTTGTAGAATTATCTCAACACTTACGTGAAACTAGAGCTTCTTGACAATTTGAAACATTACCTATTGTTATTAGATCAAACACATATCATAAAAATTTAAAAGTGGAAATGAAAACTAAAATAGATTCACTTATGAAAAATATCTTTTTACCAAGAAATGCTTTCAATAAAGTTTTAGATAAAATCAATTCTGCATTATTAAACCGCGACGAGAAGGAAAAAATACATGCGGAATTAAATAAACTCGATTAAATATGACAACATTACCAGAATTTCAAACTAAATATAACACTATTTTTGACAATATAGAAACTTTTAAGTCAAGTATAACAGATAATACTGAAGCTCGAACAGCATTAGAATTATCGATACTTGTAACTAAAGAAATTTCGACTATCAATACATATACTTCAGATTATAACAGTTCAACATTAACATTTTCAGATGATAGTATAGCCCCCTCAAATTTTGATGATTACTTACAATGATTAAATGCGAGAGATTCATACTACACTAAATTTAACACTATTTTTAATAATATTGAAACTTTTAAATCAAGCATTTTAAATAATACTGAAAATAAAACTTTATCTGAATTATTAACTATTGTAACTAACGAAATTACTGTTGTTAATACATATACTTCAGATTATAATAACAATATAGTGACACTTACTGACGATAGTATATCACCTGCAAACTTAGGTCCTTATTTATTATGATTAACTACAAAAAAATCAGATTATGAAAAGGTTATTAACTACGAAATTGTTTATCCTTTTATAAAAAGAGCTAATGATAGTAATTTTGATGATATTATTACACGTCAAGATATTGATAATGATTTAAATTCAATAGTAGATTTTAATACTAAGTATAATGATGAAAATGCCGACGTTAAATTAATAATTGACAGTTTGATTTCTAGTGATGTTATCACTTTATATAAGAAAAGTTTATACGAAACAAGAGCTGAGGCCGCACCTTACATATTTCCTAAAGATATAAGAACATTAGTTAATAGAGAATATGAAGATGAGCAATATGATCGTATTATTTATAATGCTTATGAACGTATTGATGCAGCGACAGAAGGTAAAATTACATCTTATGTTACTTTACTAAGTCACACTACTAAAGACAAAGTTAAGTTTTTACGTAAAGCTTTAGTATTATTATCTGTTTATTACATCCAACACGGAATCAATTTTGAAGGGCGCCAAGTTTCTGAATCTGTTAATGGACTTTCTGAAAATGTAGCCAACTCATGACCTATTGGTTATTTACCAAAAGAAGTTGTTAATTTATTAGTGGCTGCAGGTTTAGTTAAAAAAGCTACATTAATAGATCCCATAGGACAAAATTGTAAGACACCTTATAATGTAAACAACCAAGATAGTGAAATTATAGAAGGTTTGACTAACTTTGAATTAAGACCAATCACTTACATAGAATTTGTTCGTGCTTGAAATGAAAAAGTTGGACTTTCTGACATGAATAGATTAATATCTGAGTATTTAAAAAGTATTAATCTATTAGATGAAAATTTAGAACATCCTGGTCACGAAATACCAGAAATTTCTACTCAACAAAGTTATATAGAATCTTTTGGAGAATGAGAAGGTCAATATACAACTGAACAAATTGAACATCTTCAAGCATCTACTGAAACATTTGACTTGACTAAATTTGATGAATATAAAGTATTTGACCAATTTATTTATAATGGCGACGCTTATGTTGTTACAAATGTATCGACAATACAATTGACTGTTGTTTCATTATATAAAAATAAACCAGTTATTACTATTGTAAAACAAGGTTCTCATTATAATGGTCAATTACTTGATTATAATTCTAGTATACCTAGCCCTTACAACGTAAATAACGCTAATTTAAATTTATATTATACTAATTCTATTTTAACATGAATTAAAGATATATATGATCACCCAATTTCAGACCCAACTAGCCAAGGAACACAATTAGACTATAATTCTAGATTTTCATATTTAGATAGTAATACACCAATGTTACCAGTATTTATTAATGGAAAAGGTAACACTATTATAGGTATTAATGCTACTAATTACTTATCAAATATTTTTGTAAAAAAAGATGAAATAAGTGCGTCTCAGACTGACGTTTTTAAAATTGAAAATCATATATCACACAGTCAAGTAGCCGAGTTAATTGAATTAGATAAACTAATTTCTGTAATTTATGATGATACTGATGTTAATTCATTAAGTAGCTTAAAAGTAAATGATTTAGTTTATTACAGTGGTGAAATTTATATTACATTTGCTAAAGACGCTACATATACTTATCTTATAAACAAATATAAACGTCAAGTTTGAAGACATACAAGTACATTACATCCCGATGAACTAAATGGAACTAAGGGTATTTTGACAGTTAAAGAAACTGCTTTAGCTCTTGAGTACGTTAAAAAACATGCGCCAACCGTTGATACTTCGGGCGAAAATTTTTTCATTGACTTACTTACAAGTGCTTATAATGGTGAAAATACAGAACATGGATTTGTTCCTTTTTATACAGCGGGTCATACAATTGTTGGTTTTGAAACAGGGACTCCCGACACTGGAATAGCATTAATAGACCCAACAATAAAAAGTGCTGATAATCATAGCACAGTTTTACATCATCCTTTAATTGAAAGTTTAGCGTCAGACGACAGAACAGCAACATTTTTAAATTCACTTTATTATTTTGAAAAAGATGGTAAAATGTATTTAAAACAAGTTAACGGTGATGTTGAACAATTATTGTATTCAGATTCAGGATTGAACACTATACATTCTATTTTACATAATAATACAACATTTGCTTATATAAAAGATACATATAACAAAGCAGAGATTGATAGTAAACTTGATGGTTTATTACGATTAGATGATTTACTTTTAAATGAAACTACTTTACCTTGAACAACAGTACCAACAGAAGGTCAACGAACAATTTTAGCTGACGTTTTTAAAGTACCAGAAACCTTCTACGGATTAAACGTTGGAAAATGAGGAAGTGATTGAGCTTATAATCCTTTATCACTCCGTACAGAAGAAAAAGTTTATCTTTATAAATTTAATAACTTTGGTACACCCCAAACTTTCATTGAAGACATTTGAAGTTTATGAAAAAAAGATACTATAGAATTTCCTTCAAATTGAGATGACTTAACTGAAGATCAAAAACATGATGAAGCCTTAAAATTTGTAAATAAAATATGTGGATCTAGTTACAAAAGAAGTGACTTTGAACACATTGGAGGTACTGTTTCAAAATTAGATCATATTAGTCCAATTAAAAGAAGTGATTTAGGAAAGCTTTATGAATATTTTGTAAGTTCACGAAATCCTCCAGTTTTTCCATTTGAATCTAATTTTAGCACACCTCAAAAATGATCTGATGAATATGGCTTTACAAAAGAGCAGTTTTATAATCATTTTGTTAAAAACACTATTATTACAGAACATGTTAATAATATGATAAAATCTAACAGTGCCGATGTGTCATTAGAATCATTCTTAGAATGAAAAACACCTCTAAGTGATGCACAAATCGATCACATTAAAGAAGGTGTTAAATCTTTTGATTCTACTAAATATAACGAATACAAACCTCTTGATAAATTTGTTTATGACAACGAAGTATATGCTGTTGTAACTCGATCGGCAGATGATACAAACTGAATTATTATATCTTTACTAAAGAATATAGGACCTATTGAAATAAGAGCAAATGGTGATAAAGTACTTATTACTGAATATGACAATACTTTACCAAGTCCTTATAATACAAGTGGGGCTAATTTGAATTTACAATACATTTGTTCAATTATTTCGTGAATTAAACACGTTCAAGAACATCCAATTTCTGACGCAACACCTGAACAAATCAACGAAAGTTATCACAAAAGATTTACATTCTTAGAAGGACATTTACCAACATTCCCTATTTTCACTACTGAAGATGGTACTATATATGGGGTAAATGCTCTAGGTTATTTAAATGATTCTTTTGCTAAATTACACCAAATTGAAACAGGTGAATCAGTTTATGCTACAAAAAAAGACACTTATACTAGACCTCAAATTGATACAAAAATCGATTCTATTTTCAGAACTACTAACCCTTTATTATCAGAACTAAGATTATTCTGAGAATCAACACCAAGTGAAGCTCAAAAAACAGCCTTATTATCAACTCTTAAAATTCCTGAAACTTATTATGCTTTAGAAGAAGAAGGGTATGGAGGCGACTACGCAACACAACCTTTGAGTTTAAATGTTGGAGACAAAATAAATATCTATAAAATCCTTAACTTTGGCGAAAAAACTCATGTTATCAAAGATGCATGAAGTTTATACAAAGGACCCGGTGATTGAGACGATTTGACTGAATATCAAAAACGAGCAACTTTATTAGCTTGAATTAATGATATATGTAGTTCAACTTACGTGTTGAGTAATTACACAAAACCAGATGGTGAAGTCGAAGAGTTAAGTCATATTGTACATATTAAACGAAGTGACTTAGGTTTACTTTTCAATCATTTCGAAACGGATAACGATAGTGATGTAAGCGAAATAGATGGTATCGTTAAAACACCAAAACTTTATAGCGAAAAAAATCATTTACAAAAAGAAGATTTCTACAACTTACTCAGAGGAAAGATTGAAAACTTGACCAAAGTGTCAATTGATTCTTTCGTTGATTGAGAAACACAATTGACAGATGAACAAATTGATTTCATAAAAGAAGACCTTCATGCTTGAGATCAAGCTAAATTTGATGATTACAAAATATTTGATTTATTTACTTATAATAATCAAGTTTACATTTGTTCTCGTATTTTAGGAACTAATATCTTTGCTATAAATTTATTGAGAAATCAAGGAATTGTAACATTTAATAGAACTATAAATCTAGTAGCTTTTCATGATACAGCAGTAACAACAGTACCAGCACCATTTAATACAGATTTAGCAAACTTAAACTTAAAATATATTAACTCAATTTACAGTTGAATTGAAGACCACGATAACCAGGCTATTTCTAACCCAACACCGGGAAGTTCAGTATTTGGTGATTGAGACTCTCGATTATCATATATAACTCCCGAGTACTCAAACTTTCCTACATTACCTGTGTTTACAAACAGACAAGGTAAGATTTTTGGTGTTAAAGCATATAGTTATTTAAAAGAATTTTTCGCCTTAAAAACAGACGTGAAATCACATACTACGATTGAATCGTTCCACGGATGAAAAGAACAACTTACAAACGACCAAATTAATTATATTCGTGAAGAAGTTGATAATTATGATGAAAGCAAATTTAGCGAATATAAACCATTCGATTTATTTAATTACAACAACAATCTTTACATTGTAGCTAACAAGCATAACGATAAAAAGTTATTCGAAGCAATTAGTTTGTTGCGAAATGGAAACGTCTTAGAATTTGGTATAGGCGATGTGGCTATTGTTGCCGGAGGTGCTTTCAGTACTACACTCGAATCACCTTACAATATCGATTCGGCCAACTTGAATTTACTTTATGTTAATTCTATTTATTCTTTCGTTGAAGACCATCAAAGTCACGTAGTGTCTAATCCTGATTTAAGTAATCAATTCCACAATCGTTGACAAAACCGTTACGATTATACAACACCTGAATCTTCAAACTTCCCAACAATACCTCTTTTCACTAACAGTAAAGGAAAAATGTTTGGGATCGATGCTCATAATTTTATTAAAGAATATTTTGCTGAAAAACATAATGTATATACTCGTCAACAAATAGACGCTCAGTTAGATAATCGTTTGTCTGACTTAGAAACTCTAATCGTTGATAATGAATTATTACCTTACGATGCTGATACTAATCCTGAAGGATTAAAATGAGACGAAGTACCAACAGAATCTCAACGTGAAAAATTATTAAATGTTCTAAAAGAAGAACATTATTGATATGGTGTTATTGATTGATGAAACCCTCATGATACATATATATATCCAAACCTTTATGCAATACTTTATATTGAACCATTTTCTAGTGGATCAATAAGATATCCAACTCTAGATGAATTGAATACAGACCAATTAAGAGTGGATCGGGTTAATGAAATCTTAGGAACAAGTGTTACTAATTCTTATGCCAGAAATTTTTATTGAAAAACTGGGGACATTCAAAAATTAGTAAATAGTGGAAGATACTATAAAAATATAGGAACATATCATAAAGGACTTGATACCCCTGAAGAATATGCGAGACGAAGAAATTTATCAAGAGATGAGTTCTTTCGTCTTATCGAAACATATAATTTGGTTTCAAACCCATCCCTAAACAATGTACCAGACGAAATTAACCACAAATTATATGCTAAAATAAAAGATGTATATAACAAACCTCAAATCGACGCAAAATTTGATGGAATACTCAGAACTGAAGATTTAATATTAAACAGAGATACTGTTCCTTGAACTACAATTCCAACTACTGAAAAACTTCAAACTTTAGTAACTGTGTTGAATACAGAAGCTGAGTATTATAGTCTTGTTCAAGAAGGATATGGAAGCAACATAATTTCGCAACCACTTTCACTTAGTGTAACAGACAAAGTAGACATCTATCAAATCTGTAATTTCAAAGAAGAAAGTTGTGTGATACGTGATATTTGATCTTATTACAGAGGACCTTCAGATTGAGATGACTTAACAGATTATCAAAAACATTCAGCATTATTAGATTGAATAAATAATCTATGTGGTTCAAACTATACATTAAGTAACTATATTAAAAAAGATGGAACTACAGATGTATTAAGTCACATCATCCACGTAAAAAGATCTGATTTAGGTAAAATTTTTACAGAATTTAGAACAGCAGATCCAACTCGGTCAACTGAAGTACAAAACATAGCAAGCACTCCCGAAAAATATTCAGCATTGAATCACTTAACAGAAGATGAATTCTATGACTTATTAGCTGACAAATCACTAAACGTGAAAGCTGTTAATAACGCATCAATCGAGTCATTTCATGGTTGAAACGAACAACTTACAGACGACCAAATTGACTTCATAAAAGCAGAAGTACCTGAACTTGACATGACTAAGTTTGACACATACAAGGTTTATGATTTGTTTGTTCAAGATGACGAATTATATATTATTGCCAACATTGTTGACCCTAGTTTGTACTGTGTTAATTTATTAAGAAACTATGCCGTTATTAAATTTAGCAAAGATGGAAGCTCTGACTTAATTGGGGTCCACGGTCAATTTGTAGAAGAACCTTTCAATACAGACGGTGCCAATCTTAGCATGAAATATATTAATTCTGTGTATTCTTTCGTTGAAGACTATCAAAATCACGTTGTTTCAAATCCCGACCCACAAGACGAAATTGCTCAATCATGAGAAAATCGTTTCACTTATCTAGATCCTCAAAGATCAAACTTCCCAACAATACCTGTTTTCACTAATCAAAAAGGAAAATTTTTTGGAGTTGATGGCTACGATTATTTCAAGAATTTCTTTTCTCTAATTGGGTCTAATTATACAAAACATCAAGTCGATACATTATTAGAAAATCGATTAGCACCCCTAGAAACAAAAATAATTGATCCAGAATTAGAACCTTTCGATGAGGATAGTAACCCTACAGGTTTAAGATGAACTGACAGACCAACAGGTTCACAAAAAGATAAATTAGTTAAAATATTAAAAGCACCCGTCACTTATTCTGCATCTTCAAATATTAAAGATAATACATATTATTTTTCTAATCACAGTAGTTTAACAATACTTAAGTTTTTACCATTCGAAAAAGTTGAAAGATACATTTCTGGATTAAATTATGAAGAAACAAAAACCATATTAAGACGAGTAGCCCATGTTAATTCTCTTTGAGATATAGGTGGGTCTTCAAGCACTTCTGGTTGATATAGACCAATTAATTCAGCAGAAGTTGAAACTGTTTTAGCAAACGTTGACTTTAACTGAACTAAAGGAACAGACCTTTACGATTCGTGATTTGGTGAAAACACACCTAAACAATATTCCGAACAACATGGTCTTACAGAAGATCAATTCAGACATTTAATTACACAATATGAAGCAAAAGTGGGAGGTCAAACACTAATTGAAAATATTGGTAACGACAATATAACAGATGACGAATTTAAGGATCTAGGAAGTACCGAAATATTCGACACAGCACGTAGTCGCCTTGAAATGTTACATACACCTCACCCATGAGTAGACGTTATAGGTACTGGTTCAACAATTACAAAAATGGATTCATCAAACAACATTGAAGCTAACACTTACTTCGCTGGAGTTGGAAAAAAAGCAAGTTTCGCAATCATTGACAGAGTAGGATCCCAATTGAAATACTTTAGTAACTCGTTTTTTGTTACCTTAAATACTGGTAATTCTAAAGAATTTAAAGATGGATTATATTCATTCGACATTCATATCGAACCACCTCAGAATGCAGCCAATGTTAGATGACATTCATTTTTTGTACCAAGACAAACTAGCGACACAACAAACAAAACTTTTCAATATTTAGCAACATCTGACAATATTAACCCAAATGGTTCAACATCAAAAACATATTTCCACTCTACTTTAAAATCAGCAAGTCCATGACAACTTAACTCGAATCTTTACAATCACTATTTTGCTACAAAAACAGGGGTTAATATTAAAGGAAATATCAAATGAACAAAAGCAACTGGCGACTTATTATACTGAGGAGATGTATGATGATTAACAAATAACGACGTTTGACGTCATCCATTTTACGTTTATTATCATATGAGAAATAATGTTGCTTTAATAGATATAAAATGAACATTTAACGCTAATGGTAATTATAATTTAGTCTTCCCAACAAAATTTAACTTATCAGTAAGAAGAGAGAGCGGACATTAAATGAAAAGAAATGATAAAATTTATGAATTGAGATAAAATATATTGAAAAATGATAAGCGCAACTGTAGGAAGTTTTGGCTTGTCGCAATTTGCCCACTTCAGCCACATAAACAAAGGTTTTACAAATAAGGAAGTAGTGATTGCTTTAATCATATGTATTCCTGCGCTTATAGCACTTACTGTAATAATATGTGTTACTCTAGCTTACATGTATGACAGGAAGTATATAAATAAAGATTTGGCTGTTGAAAAGGCAAATGAGAAACAAAGTGAAGATTTAAAAAAATGAATCGATAAAAGAATTAATGGCAAGCTAGAAAAAATTATGGAAGTTATTAACAAAAATAACAAAGGAGAAAAAAAATAATGAACAAAACATTAAAAATGATGATTAGTTTCGTAATGAGTTTTGCGAAATCACAAATCGACGAAGTGGCAATTTATATTATTAATAAATACGCTACAAAAACTCAAAAAAATGACATCTGTAAAAAGATTTCATGTGACTGTAAAAAAACAAAAAAGGAATAATATAAAATATAATGGAAAGTTGAGAATTGGATATTAATAAAGTTTCTAAATATTGAAACATATTACACAACAAAAACGGCGAAAGAAATACTAATCATTTAAATAGATTTTGTGATTTCCCAATAGTTATTGCTGAGCACTTGACACATGCTATATATAATAGACATTATGTGTTTGATACAGACAATACAGAATTATTAAAGTTTTGAAACACATTTAAAGTTAATGCACAATGAGACAAATTCTTATCTAAATTAATTTTCCAAACATCTTTATATGGTGAGGCGATTTTAGGTTTTGATAAAATAGAAAACTCTATTGAAGACGATCAAGGATTTAGAGTATATTTAAATCGCCCAAAATTTATTATATGACAACAAAAGAGTTTTGAAGAAATTGTAAGTATTTCAACATTTGCCGAAAAAGAAACACATACAGTTATTCCTATTATTATTAGAGAAACATGAACTCACGATGGTCGAATCAAAAGAACATATATCTATAATAGCAAAGAGATAGCTCTAGGTGAATTGAGTGCTATGATTCCTAACTACTACTTCAAACCTCAAAATGACAGAAACCCCTTTTACAAAGAAATTAAAGGTAGAAAAATTCCTATTATTCCATTCGAACATTTCACAACTTTTTTTCACACATCTCAAACACCTCGACCCGACTGATTAAAATGTACTAACGTTATTAAAGACATCGTTAATTTCTATGATTGAATTGAAAAAGAACGTCTTAATAACCGTACTATCATGTACGTTGGAAACTTAGACCCCGACACATTAGAAGATTGAGACAAGAGAACTAAAAATAACATGCCCCTCCCTCGAGCTGTGTTAGTTAGTGAACTTCCTGCCGAAGATCAAGCTATTCAAGCTATTCACCCAAACATCAACTGAGAAAGTCTCCAAAAAACTATGCTCGAAAAATTCCACTTATTATATTCTTTAATTGGAATTAGTTTGAACAGTAAATTAGAAGCAAACGTTGCCGAAGATATTAAAAATGTTTCTGCAGCCGAAATTAAAACTATTATTTCTAAAAGAATGATGTTTAATCAATTGATCAATAGATTCTTGAAAAAAATGTTCTATTGTGCCGGTTTTGGCGATGTAAATTTTTCTTTTGCTATTAGAGATGGTAATAATAAAAATACGATTGAATATATCAATGCTGAAATTGCTAAATTAAATAATGGACTCCAAGATAGAATTACAACTATTAGTAATGTTCAAGAAATTGGTAGAGCATCAAGTGTTGAAATGAAAAAATTAGTTGACAAAGATGCCGACGAAAATAGAAAACAATTCTTAGATTTTGAAAAAGAGAAAGGGGAAAATGAAATTATGAATGATGCTCAAAACGGCAAATTGAAAAAATTTAATCAAGTGAGTAACTTTAATTCACGTGACACAAATCCAAAATCACACGCCCAAATGAGAACGTCAAATGACGGATTAGGAGGAAATAAGACAGATGCTGGATCTAAATAATGAAGTATTATATAGAACTGCGGATAAAGGCCAACTAAAAGTAAAAATAGATAAAGATAAAGATTACTATTTTTTTCCTTATGTTGTAGCTACTGGTTCAACCGATAGTAATGAAATTTTATCATTTAACGCAGTTGTTAGAGAGCGTATTTTTACTGGTAAAAGAACTATTTTAGTTAAACCTTTAGGTTGAGAAACAACTACTGTGCCTTTAAATTCAGAGACAAATGAACCTATTGATATTGATAAGTTTAAAAGTTTGTCAAATGTAGAACCTATAAAACCTGAAAACTATGATGAGTTAGAATTAACTGATGAGGATAGAGTAAATTATGATATATTAAAAGCAGATTATGATACTTATCAACAATTGGCGAAAAATTTAAAAAATTGTCAAGGTAAAAAAAGTTTTAAAGTAGGTAATTGAGTTGTAGGTAAAATATTACCACCAGCTACTATATCTAATGATTTTGTAACTGACGATGATGGTTATGTTCGTCAAGTTCAACAAAGTACATTACGTGTAAGATTTGATGATTCTCAAAAAGAGTCTGAAAATATAGGAAGTTTTGTATGACGTTCAGATTCTAAAACTATTAAAAAAGATAATATATCTCTCTTATGATTATGTCCTGAATTAAACGGTAATGACTTGTTTTATATTCAAAGTATTCAAATTTTTTTACATCCTAAAACTTCTGAATACATGTGACATGATATAACATTTAAAAGTGTTCAAGAAAGTCTTCGAACTATAGGTAAAACAATACGTAATGCTATTCAATTTGGCCAACCTGGAGAAACTTATTTTAAACCAAATGTTATTTCAACTAGTACAGAAAGTGTACTAAAAAAAGATGATAATGGAAATGTTTTATATGACGTAAATAATAATCCAATCTATGAAGAAATTCCTCAAACTAAACGAGTTCCAACATTAGAAGATATTGAAAATGATTTAACTAAATTAAAAGAAGATGATAATTATGAACCTATATTTTTTGAAGGTTCTAAAGGTATTAATTCATTTCAAATTGAAACAGATGGTGCTGTAGTTTTATTAGCAAGTGAAGTATATGGTCGTAAAAAAGAACGAGATCCTTCAATTGTAAACATAACTACACCATTATGAATTGAAAAATTTTTAACACCTCAAGTAACGCCACTATCAAAAAATTATCAATATGAGCAACAACACTTAATAGTACCAGATGGAACATTTGCTTCTATTAATTATGCATTAAATTGAAAACAAGATCAAGAAATAAATTTTAACCCTAACGATAAACGTCATAACAGAGGAACATTATTATCTGAAAGTTTTGAAAACAAAGTTTGAAATAAGGGATGATATGGATCAGCACCATATATAAATAAATTAACAGAATATCACGATTTGGGTAATGTAGCTGTCGATGGTTTAAAAGTAGACATATTAAATGTAGTTCATTTGATGAATTATATAAACTTTAGAGTAGCAGATAATACTTTGTATGTTTCAACAGTTAATGATGTTTCTAATGTTAGATATCATGGAGGTTTTGATATTAAAAAAGACGAATGACAACTTAGAGATTATACAGCATTAGCATCGGCGACAAATTTATTTTTTGATAAATCTGTAGAATTAGATGGTCATATCACATATGATAGTGCTGGTTCTATTATAGAAGATAATAATAAACGAAATTCAAGTAATTTACCAGTATTCACTAATGCCACTAAAGCAGATTGTTTGAATTATATGAATCTTATTAATAAAAAAATAGTAACTTTAGAACCACACAGAGTAAAATGGGAAGACTATAGAGGATATTATTTTGCGTGAATAAAAATTGCTGTGACCGCTTTTTCATTTTTTATATTATTTGCGCCAGGTAAAGGTTTAGTTAAATTGTTAGGAGGGGCCATAGCTCAACAATTAGCACCTCAAATAACTAACTTTATACCTGCTGAAGTTGGAACATATAGATCTTTAATAAGTAATGGTCTTTCATTCTCATTTCCTTACATGATTAGTAGATCAGTACTAGATTCTAGTCTTGTTAATCTACCACGTACTACAACAGGTATTCCAATTGTTATGTTTTCTACTTATGATAACCCATTTTCGCAAGTATTAGACACATCACAATTTAGAGACGTATTTCATTTTCAACTCACAGATAAAGTTATGACTTATGAAGCTCAAGGTGGTAAATTAGAAGAAGTAAACTTAACTGATGTAGTTAAAGGTGATAAACATATTAAATTAGGTTATAATCAAACAACTATATCCTTACCAAAAACTAAAGATACTCAGTTTATTATTGATGGTATTTTACTTAAAATGATAGGAAACCGAACTATTAAAATTACATTTTATGATGATGAAGGTAATGTTGTTTATTATTACGAAACTGAAACTCAATCTGAATGAAGTGGTAACGTGCGTGAAGTTTCAAATTTATTATTATTCAACTATACAAATGACAATTATACAGATTTAGATGCTTATAAAGAAAATAGTGTTCTTGACAATAAAATACAACCAATCGTTGATTTACAATTAGGTGTTTCTTATGAACAAAAATTATCATTATATAACGATATTATAAATAAAATAAATATAAAATATTTGGCAGATAAAGCCAATATTGAAACTTTAACTGATGCGGATGATTTACTTGAAAAAAAAGAAAAAATAAACATATATACAGAGTTTAAAGTTGAATTTAATGATATTGAAGATAGTGAAGAAATTATTATAGCTGATACAACACCTGCTTTAAAAACAGAATTAATAAGTTTAATTGATACTAAATTAAATCAAATATATAACAATTTAGCTAGTGACATTGTAGATTCTGTAAAACTAAATTATAAACTTGAAAATTATTTAGACAATACTGAAAAAACAGTTCTTTTAAATAATTTCCCTAACGCTATTGAAAAAAGATTATTATACATCATTGAAACTCACAAAAGTTTATACTTATTTGACAAACAAATTAATTCATTTTCAATAACAAGTTCGAATGATTCTTTTAATTTAGATGGTATTTCTAAACCTCAAGATATATTAGATTTAATAGAAAAAGTTAAAACTAATACTATTTTATCTGATGATGAAAAAATAGAAAATGAAAGATTATTACTAACTGAATTAATGAAAATAAGTGAGGTGTATGAACAAGCTAGTAAACTTTTATTAAATAGAACACCTAGTTTTATTTCAGATTATAAAATATTAGCTGACATTATACAAAATGCCAAAACTTATTATTTTTTTGATGACACTTCTAACAATTTACCAACTAAACCTTCAAATTGAGACTCATTAGATATTAATAATTATGATAAATATAAATATACACATTTTGATAACATTTTTACAGCAACAAAAGAAAAAATATTGAATTCATTACAAATTGGTTTTACAAACGAAACAAATACAGCTATAAGTAATATTAATAATGAATATAACATTTTATATGAAAAAATAAAAACTCGAGTAGATAACGCTTATGATGATTATGAACAATATATTAAGACTCCAGATACTTATGATTCTATCATTACAAACAGTGAAGTTGTAACACTATTAGGCGCTTATACTACTTTGTATGGTAATAACCCTACACATACACATTATAGTGGAGCAAAAACAATTTTAACACCTTATTTTGGTAATACATTGTGAACAAAAATTGATGAAATAGCGATTGTAACTACACCTGATGATTCGACTGATTCAACTACACCTGATGATTCGACTGATACAACTGAACCTGATGATTCGACTGATTCAACTACACCTGATGATTCGACTGATACAACTGAACCTGATGATTCGACTGGTACAACTACACCTGATGATTCGACTGGTACAACTGAACCTCAAGTCTTTACTAGTAATGAAGAAAAATTTAAAACAACTTCAAAAGACTTATTTGATACTTCAACAAAAGACATAGATACTCTTAAAGCTGAAATTAAAACTTATACTGATAATAAAAATACAGAAGTTAATGTTGTAAATACTAATATTCTTTTAAACGATTTATCTTATCATTTTGCCGAAAAGGAAACTCTATATACTGATATTGAAGATTTGGACAAAACAGTTAAAAGTAAACGTTTTCTAAGATTACAGTCACGAGGTTATTCTCCATCAGCACCTATTACAACTAGTGGAAAACCAACTGCTAGTATGAACGACTATCCATTTTATGACTTTGATTATAATAATTACAAGTCATGATTTACTTATGAATTTGATTATAATCAAACACTCCTACGTGTAAATCATCTTTCAAAGACTGAAGGTCGAAACGATCTTTTTAATTGGGGTCGTTCATTTGATTTTGCAACAATAAATAGTAGATATGATAATAGTACAGAATGATATAATCATAGAAGTAATAGATTAAGATATATTCAAGAAACAAATAGAAATATTTCTAGTAATTCAGCATCAGCAGATGGAAAATCAAAATATAAATGATCAGCTTATATATGATCTGTTGGTATTAAAAATGTATCACCTTACATCCCCATTTCAAGTATAACATTTAAATCTACAGTTAATGCTATCCCTCTAGATAATTATGAATTTCAAAAAATTGGTTATCGTACTCACACAATAGGAGGGACTAGTAGAATAACAAAAGATATACAAGAAGAATATGTTATAACTGGTCGTATAAAACTCTCAAGAGATAACATATTAAAAAATTCAAAAAAACCTATAAAAAATAAAATTATTATAAACATTAATAATGATAGTGAATGACATTTTGCTTTACGTTATGGTGTTGATCCCGTTCTTTTCTCATTTAAACATAATTACGACAAAACTGATAATTTTAATGTTTCAAATAATGAAATTAATAATTCAAAATTAATATCACTTAGTCTTAATTCCATGAGAATATATGCTCTTCGAGGTCAAACTGGTAGATTAGCAGTTTTTTCTTTACTTGAAGAACCTATTTTTATTTGAACTAAATTAAGTTATACATTACCATATTTAAAGTCAGAAGAGCTTAATAATTTAAAACAGTTATATGTCGATTCTATTGTTAAATCTGATGCTGATTTTTGAGCAAAAAATACTGATGATGTAATAAACAATACTAACACAATATTTGATGAAACTAAAATTAAAGAATATATAGATTCAAAACCAACAAATCCAAATTCAACAAATATAATCAAAGATATACTTAAAGAACCTTATACTTTAGCCGAAAGATATATTAATTCACATATTTCGTTTAAAGAATTTAGAAAAAGATTAAACACAAAATTAGGAACTACTGTGGACGAAATAAGCTATAGTGGTTATAAATAATCATGAACTATAATAAAACTTTAGACTCATATTATAAAGTTGTAAATCGAAAACGAACAATTGTTAAATCTGATATTCGAGGTATACAACCTACAATTACTGGTTTATCTAACAAAATTAGAGCTATAATATATTATTATTATGTAAAAAAACCTTGAGATAAAAAAGCATTACGTCAACTAATGAAAATACAAGTTGATCAGGCCGTAGCTAAAATTAGATCACAATTGACAGATTCTTATGCTGATGCTCTCAAAGAAAAATTAGACCACTATAATTTAGAAAAAATAGCAACTAATGCTGGATTTGATAAAGCGCAACAACTAATAGATAAAGAAATGAATGACATTAAATTAAATAAAAAAGATTATCTTAATAAACAAACAGATATAAAAAAAGAAGGTGATGTTATTAATG
This sequence comes from Styela clava, assembly GCF_964204865.1. Lineage (NCBI taxonomy): Eukaryota > Metazoa > Chordata > Ascidiacea > Stolidobranchia > Styelidae > Styela > Styela clava. The sequence continues at coordinate 36,763 of NW_027556618.1, forward strand.
AGTTACAAACGTCAGAAAAAAATAATACTGGTCATTTAGAAACTTTTGAAAGTTTAAAAGGTGTGGCATCAACTTGAATTGAAGGTGTTCGATATGAAAACACTACTCAACAGTTATGAATTAAAGCACACAATCGATGATATATTTGAATTAGTATTCCCGAAAAAGTTTACGATGAGTTCGTTAATCCGGCGAAAAATTCTTTCGCTGCAACTTATAACAAAATAAGCGGTAAAGGGAGTGGTAGTGGTATTGGAACTTCAATGTGAAGGTCTGGGCGATTTTTTAAAAATCCTGAATTGGGTTTGGCTCTACTTACAACTGTTGCTAAAGGAAAAAAATGAACAGAAAAAAAAAGAGAGAAAGTTGAAAAATGAGCTATAGCACAAATAAATAAGTCATGACAAAAAAATAGAAAAAAGATGATTGGTGTTTTAAAAGAAGAGGCTAAAAAAAACGTCGATTTTACAGGTTTTGTTTTCAGTGATGTTCTAGGTAGTGACTTTCGTGTTAGTGATACAAGGATGGATGTTGTTAGACCTACAAAATCTGTTCTAAAAACATGACAACGTCAAAATTTAAGATCATATTATCGAGACTTAAGTATACGAAAAGCTAATAAGGCTTCATTAAGAGGTGCTAAAAAAATAGCTCAACAAGTCATTGGATTTAAACAAAAATCGGCAAGAAAACAGTTTAGTAAAAAAAATCTAAACAAAGCTATAAAAATAAGAAAGAATTATAAAATAAAACAAGTAAGGAGTAAAGTATGAGAAAGATACAATCAAGGAAAATTGGACCCAAGAAAAGTATTAAAAAGAATGGGTATAAAATTGAACAGATAACACATAAAGAAGTAGGACCTTGTACTTGTTTCACAGATTTTTTAAAGAAACAAAAACTCGACACTCTAGTTCTATTAGCAGATCCTGGATCAATCCCATCACTTATTGGGAAATATAAGAAATGAAAATTTGAATTAGGATTTTGTGTACGTGATAGTAATTGGCGCGAATTTTCAGAGCAATTAAAAAGTATTGTTATGAGACGAGCTTTATCAACAGCTTCTCGTTATGATATAGGTAATAAAATAACTATAACTTCTGACGAAGCTCCAAAATATACTATCAATGTAGAAAATAAATCAGGAAAAAAAGTATAGATGAATAAAAATAAATTTGGATTATCACCGACATTTTCATATTTAAACGACATTATGTTAAAGATGTCAAGAGGTGAAGAATTAAATATTTATAAATTTATGTTTGGTGGGGGTCGTTATACTGGTAAAACCGCGAACGCATTAGTTTTTGCGATGATGTGTGCCGACTTTATGCCCGAAAAATCATTTCGTATTTATTTAATTCGTAAAACTTTAAAAAATATTAAATACATTTTTGAAGAGTATATTAATTTAATTCCACCTTGATATAAACAAAAGAATGGGCTTAATGTCAATTATTCAAACTCAACAATTAGAGGAAATAATTACACTGTTAGAGCTTTGGGATTAAAAGACTCTTCACAACGTAAAATTGCGCACGTAGGACTTCCTCGAGGTTATTGTGATTATGTTATTTCAATTTACGACGAAGCTGGTGAATTAGATGAATCCGACTTGTCAGCTATTAAAGGTGCTATTGCGGGTCAAAAAGAAAGCATTCGTTTCTTCACATCAAATCCCTTCTTCCCTGGTTGCTGATTCTTTAGAACACTTGAAAAAGTATTGCCTTGAAATCGAGCTAAAATGATGACTACTGGTGAAGATTTTTATATTAGTGAAGAAGATCATACAATTTATCACTGAACTAATATTCTCAGAACCAAAGAAGAAGGTTATATTTCTAAACAACAAATTGAAGAAATTTTAAAAGACGCCGAATCTGGATCCCATAACGCCGAAGTTATTGCTTATGGTAAACCAGCCGTTTCTTCAGATATTATATTCCCAACAGAAAAAATTATCCATATTGACAATTTGCTCCAAGTTGAGAAAACATTTGAAGGTGGCGCTTTCCGAATTGGTGTCGATTTTGGTCGAACGATAAACATGACTTACGTTTGAATGGGTATTGTTTCTAGAGATCGAACTAGTGTTATAACGTTATGTGAAAAAAAAATAATACATAAGAACCGCGCATATAATTCGACCTCTTTACAGACAACTATCTTCACTTTTATTCATGATTCTTTAAGAAAATTTGGCTTTGATATGAATCGCGCAGCCACAGTATATACCGATGATAACGAACCTAACTTAGTTCATAATTTGCGAATGTATGCTAAAGCTCGGAGTAACATATATTTTGTTCCAGTAAAAAGTAAAAACTCAAATAGTTTCAAACGTGAGATTAGAATCACATCAATTAAAGAAGTTATGTCTGTAGCTAAATTTTATGTATTGAAAAATAAATGCCCAGTTCTTTTAGAATGTTTAAACAGCATGAAATATAAACATGATGCTAATGATGTTAACAAACTTGTTGAAGATAATAGCGTTGGATTTAACGATCCTTTTGACGCAATGTGTTATGGTTTAGTCCGTGAAATTAAAGGTAATCGTATTGGATACTTAAAAGGTATTAGAAATAGAGAAAGAACAATGCGTATGTCTAACATTCGACACGGAAGTATTATTAGATCTTAATTATCTTCTAATTACTTTGGATATACTATAATATACTTGTCCACCAGAAGAAGTTTCTTTATAAACGCTGTATTCAGAAAAAGAAGAGTCATATAATACTTTAAGTAATTTTGAAACTTGAGGTAAACGTCGACGGTCCATAATAGACATGTCACTTTCAGTTTTTCAAATTCTATATTCGTCGCGTAATTCTGTAGGTTTATAATATTTACTTTTCCCATCACCTAGCAATCATTCTAAGAAATCTTTAATTGGACTGCTGATATTTTTATTATACAATTCTTCCATTGCTTTAGTATTTTCAATTTTACATTTATATGCCATTAAATAGTATAGTGATGTTGTAAATACTTCTTCTAAAAAACTTTTCGATCTCATTAATTTATCTAATTTGTCTGGATCCATAGCGTCTTTTGAATCGGCGCCTTTAAAATTTTTTGGGAACAACATGAATTTAAATCTAGCTCGGATACTGTCATTGTCTTCTTCTAAATCCATTGTGTAGTTTGTTGAAGTTACGAAGTTTTGTGGATAGATCATCATTGACGGTTTGCCAAATTTAACTTTTAAGAAGTCTGTATATAAATTACTTGTCGTCTTTTTGAAAAAAACAATTTCTTCTTTTGTAATTTTTTGTTTTTCGTCTTGTATGATTAAAGTTTTGTTTCTAATTTTAGTGATAATATCAAACTCGTATTTCATAATAGTATTAATTGCAGATTTAGAAGTTGATGTTTCTGGTGATAAGTTGTCTAGAAGTTCTAAATATTTAGATTTTCCATTACGTCCTACCGAATTATAAATAATAAAAACTAATCCTAAATATGAGTATCTCAATAATAATTTAGCTGTACACTTAAATAAAGCAATCATATTTAAACGCCCTTCACTATTATTTTCAAATAAACCACCAAACATATTCAAAACGTCTTTATCTATACTAGCTTCCCCTTTTTCAATTAATCTATTATAAATACTTTTGTTAAAAGGTAAATTTTGAAAATAAGGGATTGGTTGCTTCTTTTTAGTATCTCAAAGCGGTATATCATGTTCTTTTAAAACGACACCATCCCCATCTTTTTCAATCTTATAAGCTTTGTTATTGCTGAAAAAATAACCGCCGTCTTTGTGACAGTTATCAGCAAACTCTATCAAAATGTTTCTTAACTTAACCGAACCTTCTGAACCATCTGGCAATTTTTTAATGATGTGATCATAAATATTTTGGGCTGAATCTTCTGGAATTTCTTCTTTGTCTAATAAATCCATGAACTCGTTAATTTCAAAATTCTGCCATTTGTTTTTTTTCTTATCAAATACATATGTAAACACACCAATTTTAACAATGTCATATTTATATAAAAAATATTTACTTACAACTTCTTTATAAAATCTTTTTAATTTGTAATCCATAAAGAATTGAATTATAATTTCGTTGGCTTTGAAAGGAGTTTTTGGAAAACAATTTTTTAAATGGGCCACAATGTCAGGTCATTTTCTTTTATTACGTTCAATACAAATATGTAACAATTCATTACATAACTCTTTTTTTGTGTTACTATTCATTATACTCAATTTCCTTTAAAAATTCATCTTTACATTTTTCATCCCCACATCAACAATTAACATATAATTTATTACCCAAACTCTTTACACTCAAGATTAAGCCTTTTTTTACCTTATTGTGGTGGTCACTTTTACCGCTTGCGTGGCATTTTGGTTGAACAGTTAAAATATAGGCGTGTAAAGCATGTCGTGAATACTTAAACCCTTTCTTGATCAATTGCTCTTCTATTTCGTCACATATTTTGTAGTCTTTTTTCAAAATGTGAACATCATCTAAGAAAAATTTAAGATCATCAGGTAATTTGGCAATTTTTACTCCATTATTTTTATACTCTATATTTTTAACATCATAAACTGTCATAAATTTAAATGGTCTTAATTCAACTATTTTGTCATACTTTTTATAATTTTCTCGAAGCTCTCAAATTGTATTATTACTTTCAAAAATTAATTTAAAATGATCTTCGTCGTTATTTGTTGATTTGATCATAAGTGTTTTGTCTTTAAACTTTTTTAATTTGTCAGTCAACATACATGGGCCGTCGACATCAAAAATAGTATACTTACCATTTCCTTTAACGCTGATACAATTAAATTTTTCAAACGTCTTCATTTTCTTATTTTGTGAAGCGTATGGACTTATTTTTTCATAAGCATTAACTTTTGTTGTATCAATTGTTCAATCTTTACTTCGATGCCTTACATACTTAGTATTATCTTTGTTTCTTTTAACTACTGTCTGTGTTCATTGAATACAATCTAAATCTAATCCCAATCTATGAAGCTCAGTAATTGCTTCTCTGTTTCCTTTAGCTCATTTTTCATCTATTTCATCATTAATAGCAAATCCAAATAACGCATAATCTTTTGGCAAATTTTCATATTTATTTTTAGAGAAGTCTTCAATTCATCTTTTTCTTTCTCTGATGTCATATTCTGTTAATTTTTTACCATCAATAATATTAGGTTTGATTTTAGTATAATTATAAATACCTTTTAATCCAAATTGCCCATCAATAGTTTCATAACAAAACTCGTTAACATTTTTTGATAAGAATCATTTTAATTCTGTTGCTACTAAACCAATCCCTACTACTTTCTCAATTTCTTCTCTAATTAAATTAACATCTTTTTTAGTCTTAACAAAGATTCCATCAGTATTAATATTAATCATCGTATCGTCTTTGTCAAATTTATCGACGAGACTTATACAATAAATACGCCCTTGTTTACAAATTCATTTTCTAATTTTTTCGCCAATTGAGTTGTTTACACATATATATTGAAGGATTCCATAAGTACTGTTTAATAACAATTTTAATGGTTTTCTTTTTTCTTTCTCATCGGCAGTTCCAAATTTTCATCTCGTCGCCTTTTCTAATCAACTTTTATATAGTCAAAGCGAGTCGTCATTAAAAATACGAAATTGTTTTTTATTTTGTCCTTGTATTAAAATGTTAGGGTATAGTGATGTAAAGTCTAATGAAAAAATTTTTCCGTCGCCATCACTTTTAAATAGTTTATTTTGAATAGCATTATGAATTCCTCCATCTGTTTCAGTTGACGTTGAAATACAGTCTTTTTGATATGAAATGAATGGAGGGTTATAATTTCGAGAATCATTGTCAGATTTATAAGTGACAACGTTTGACGCTCTACAAAAAGGATTCTTGTCGCCTTTTAACAAACTACGAACAATTAAAGTAATTTTTTTATTAAATAACAATCATTGTAAAACGTGTTTTGATAATGTAGGGTTAACAATCTTAGCAATATTTAAATAACTATTTCGATCATGATGTTTAAATAATCTTTTTGTTGCATATAAGTCTCGATTAAGATATTGTATACATTTATCTTTGTTTTTATAGATATAATCAACCTCTTCAAATTGTTTTTTATCACCTTTTTCACCTTCTCAAATATCGTGCTTAAATTTTTTAATGTACTTATTTTTCAAAGACATACCAATTGAACCAGTTGTCACAAATTGAGATTCTGCTAAATCGTAAGATCGATAAGCTTTTTTCATTCAATATTTGTGAGTATATTTACCCAACTTATTTTCTAAATATACATTCCCTCCTTTAATAATCTTGTTGTTTGAAGCTAAAACACTTTTTCCTTCTATATAATCTTCTAAAACAATAAAATCATATCGATAACCGTTGAAAGAAATAAAATTATGAGTTTCTAAAATCTCTTTAACTTTTTCTCTCGACGGATTATCGTAGATTAATGCTTCGTCGCCATATAAAGGTAATAAGCCTATTAATAGATGACCTTGCTTATCGCTAGTGTTATAAACTTCAATGTCTATAATACAGCATTTTTTGTCCATTACTCAAGATACTCATTATAATATTTATATAAAACGAAGGCGTCGGCTAGGTCATCATTGTCTGTTTTGTCTTCGTTACATTTATTATACAAATCTTTAGAAAATGCTTTTTTATCAACTCTTAATCATTTTTGTTTTTTCCCCAAAATTGAATTAAATACGTTAATTTCATTAAAACGTTCATACTTATAATGAATAACTGTGTTTTCTATTGTTTGTAAAAGTTTTCCTTTATACTCGTGTAATTTTGCTGTTGTCTTGTGATTTCTTCCAACATCTTCATAAGTAATAAGTATGAGAGGATTGTTTGGTGAAATTTGATGTTTTATAATGTCGATGTGATATTTTATTTTTCTTAAAACGTCATTAAATGTTCCATGACCTTTGATAAAACCTAACTTTCCCAATTTCCCATAATATCCACTTTTGAGTGCGGTGTCAATTGCTATAATATATTTATTGTCATAATTCTTCATAATTCAATTGTTCCTTTATTAATAAATTTCCTTTCATATGAACAACAAAAGTTTTGATTTTTTGGTATTCGTTTTTTGGTTTTCAGTTTTCTTTTAGTAACATTATGTAACCTCAAAGTTGCGCCGAATATTTTCATTTAGTGCTTTCATAAGACGAATATTTTCCACTTTTTCAGTCTCAGATTTCGACACACTTATCTTTGTCATTTCATAATATCAAGTCGGCAGTTCCCGCCAGTTTTTCTTTTCGAGAAACTAACGGGACTTCTGTCATTATGATCTTTAAATAATCATTTTTTTCGAAATGTTTTTTTAGCTCTTCAATTCAAGGTTTAATCCTGTTTCGTATTGTATCAAAATCGGATGATCTTAAATCTACTTCTTCGTTTCATATTGTTTTTTCACATGCGCCGTGAATAATTTTACCTGTTAGGGACGCAATTTGAAGAATCCTTTTAGAAGCTAATTGACCTCGTCTGGCATAGTATCTATTACAATGTGACAATTCTTGACTTACACTCGATAATTGAAGATATGGATTATCTGCTAATAGATATTTATGTGTTTTTTCTTCAAATTTCAAATTCGCCATGTTAAATTCAAATTGTTCGACATTAAAACGAGGTACAATATATTTCTTATAATTATTTTGATGGATCATTCTTTATAGCACTAATTTTAATAAATGACTTTGTAATTGTTTCACCAGAAGATTTTTCAATTAACTCTGCCATTTGTTCATTTGTATATTTAAGTTTTTCTTGAACTACTTTTTTAAAAATTGTAGTGTTCAATCTTTTTGTTTTACGTTCTTTATATACATTGAATGAGTGGTTATTTGACACGTATTTATTTAAGTCGTGAGATTTCATAACGGCAACTAAAATATCTTTATATTCAGTTTCAGTTTTACGCAATTCGTCAATTTTTTGTTTAATCTTAACTAAATTCGCGCAAGCTGTATTTAAAGTATTTTGTAAACTGTTATTCATTATTTAATCACCTTCATTTTTTGGATTTCTTCTGGTACTTGAACTTCAGTTTTCATTGTTTCATTCAATTTCATATTGTTATTCAACTTTTTTAACTGTTCAATTTGAGGGTCTTGTTGAGGTTGAGGTTGTTGAACTTGAACTTGTGGTCGTAAAGGTTGTGCTTGATATTGTTGAGGTTGTTGAACTTGAACTTGTGGTTGTTGATTGTATTGTTGATATTGTTGAGGTTGAGGTTGGTTATATTGTTGATATTGTTGAGGTTGTCCTTGATTATATTGTTGAGGTTGTGCTTGATATTGTTGAGGTTGTTGTTGAACAGGCGAACCATCAAGATTATTATAAATATCTTTAGCGTTATTAAATTCAATCGCATAAGTTTTTGTATTTCGTAATAAAGGCCCAACTTGTAAATCACGGTCACGTCAACTAATATTTTCGGCAAGAGGGATGATTTGGTTTTTAAATCTTAACGTTGAATAAAAACTTGTTTTCATTTGTCCTGTGTTTTTGTCAGTATAATTTTTTTGTTGAATGATTACACTACGGATTCCAAAAATAGGTGTATTAAAGCGATTTTCGCCAATCATTTTGTGTAAGAAATTAAACAATTCGATATGCTTAAATTTATTCGCCGACATTTTCATATTAACACGTTTGTATCCAATATTTGGAATTGTAAAGTAAACGTCAAATGTTAATGTTAACCCAAATTGAGTTAAAATTTTAGGATTAAATGCCATTGAAATAGTACTTGCTCTTTCAGCAACAATATTTGGTAATGAGTATTGTTTTCCTTGATTTTGGTTATAATTTTGGTTTTGATTATAGTTATTCATTCCTTGATTTTGATTATAGTTTTGGTTTTGGTTATAGTTATAGTTGTTCATTATTTGTTTTTCTCCTTATTTTTTTTTTCTTCTTCTTTTTTCTTTTCTATCAATTTGTCCATTTTGTAAATTGTTGACTGTGCTTGTGTGTATTTATATTCAGACATCAAAATTCTATTTTCATTAATTTTTTTGCTTGTTTGTGCTCCAATAATTTCAAAAACGTAGTCAATTTCTAATTCTTCGCTAATTTTTTCAATTGTTGACAAACGCGGTTTTGCGCTAATTACAATGTCAAATATTACAATACCTTTAAACACTTCGAAAAGGTTGCGGATAAAGTTGATATGTGACGGTCCTTGAGCTAAATTATCAAAGTCTTCTTTTGAAATAGTTACTTTTTTATTAATTCATGTAACTTCTTTTTCTGATGGGATTTTATAATCATTTGAAAGTTCAATATTAATTTTGTCTTCATTAATATTATATTTGATATCTTTATTAAATAACTTTCCCATAATTTTAAAGAAATTTTCTTTGTTATAAGTTATTCCATACAAACGAGGTAAGTCGTTAATTGTTACTTTAAAATCTAATTTATTAATTGTATATCAAGACACAATTCCGTCATTTATTTTTTTTAAGATTTCAGTTAAGATCAGTGGATTTAATGTTTTTAACGATACTTTAAAATCTTTAATTGTTTCTTTATGTGTATCGATGTAATTTTTTACAACTTTATTGTAATTTGTAACTTGTACTTTTCTGTTGTTGAAATCTGATTCACTTTCTTTCTTTCCTTTTTTTGGTTTGTCTTGATACATTTTTTTAAAATCGTAGTCAAAAACTTTAGGTATTGAAAGTAATGAAACGCCCGTATAAGAACTTTTAAAAACATTTTGTCACATATAATACTCGATGTTTTTTAGCGCGTTATTTTCAATATTATTTTCATTCATATTCATTTTATATATTTTTCTCCTTATATTTTTCTTTTTTTATGAAACATTTCATACATAATGCTTGGTAAGTGTCTGAGCCACCTACATAACTCATTGATTTAGTTGATTTTCTATATGATAAAGAATAATCTGGTGTGCCTTTACAAGATGAGCAAAAATCAGTACCTTCTAAATTAACAATAAAATCTGCTTTCCCTTCTAAAGTTTTCATCATAAATCGACGTACATCATTATTAAGTAATCTAAGACCGCAAAATAACAATACAATTCCTCAGCTGATTAATTTGTCAATATGATTAAAAAATTCAAGAGGTAGAAAATGGCATTCTTCAAAAACGATAATTTCTGGTAATTTCTTGTTTCTGATTTTCTCTAATACTTCTTCCAACTTGCTATTTAAATCGACAGCATTTTTAAACGTAATTACATTTTCAATCTGTCTTTCTTTTCTAACTGTATCTTCTCTTTGAAAAATTGGTGCGTCTTCACACTCTCATTCAATTAATTTTCTTTGTACTCAAGCCGTTTTTCCGGCAAACATAGGACCAGTAACTAAAAAAATTGGCCCTAAGTTGTATAAATTTTGTCCTCTGAAATCTAACATTTTAGTTGTTCATCCAGCAACGACATTTATAATTTTCCATACAGTGCATCACAAACTTCAAATCTTCATTTTGTAATTTGAGTGTTTCTATTTCATCTGTTAACATATTAGTGTACATTTCTCTTTCGCAATATCAATTTTGTTTTCCTATATCTTTGATTCAATTTAATTTTTCTCGAACCTCATCTAAAGGAAGTTTTAATATTTTAGCTAATATTTTGAAATTACTAAGTACAATATAAGGTAGTTTAAATATACCTGTTATTGCTTTAAGGTCAATATCAGTTTTACAACTACAACATGTATTTTCTTTATCTGTCATTATTCATCTCCTCCTAGTTTAATAATATGAAAACTTAATAAATTCTTCATCGCTTCACAATGTCGAATACCTTTACTTGCTTCATATATATCTTCTCATTTCATAACTTGTGGAAAACTTAAATATTCTTTTTTTATTCTGAAATCTTGCTCACTATATTCTTTAAATAAAATTTTGAGGTCTTCAATAGTTATTTCTTTAATAGATATTTGATATAATAACATATCTTCGAACATTTTATATTCTGAGTATTCATTTCCATCAAAAAATCTGTTTCCTCTTGGAAATCCACTTTTTCTATCTTTATCAAAATATTTTTCATGTTCTATTTTTTCTCAATGATTCATTATTTTTTTGTTCCTCCTCTTAATTTTTTTCACAATTTAAATGCTGTGCTTGTTAAAACTAAGCTTAAAACGATGAAAGCAACACCTGCTAATCCAAGCCCAATGCTATTATTTACTACACGATCTGCGTGATATCCGTGTTGTGTATCATTTTCTGAAAGAGATAAAGCTTTATTGAAATCACTATAAGATTTTGACAATGTTTTATTTGAGTCGCTGTCCTTATATTCTATTCATGTTTGTTTATCGGCTTTGGTTTTTTCTAACATTAACTTTAAATCATCTAATTCATATTCGAAATCGGTTTTATAATTCAATACTTTACGTACTAAAAGTCCAAAATCTGACAAGATTTTTGGTTTACTTTCTGTTTCAGGCGCAGAAGCTAATAATGCTTTCAATACTTCTATTAACCCTTTTTGAACATATTCTGTATTACCAAAAATCGCATTTTTTTTGTAATCGATATCTTTATTTTGCCCTTTAATTACTTTATTAAATTCATCGATAAAAAGTTGCTTATTTAATTTACCACCTTGTATTCTAGATTCGGCCATTAATTCATCATAAGACATACGAACTGTTTTGTTGTCTGTTGTATCTAAATCATACATATATGTACCATTAACAATAGGCATATCTATATTTCAATCTTCGGTTTCTCCATATTTAGCAATAGATGCTTCTTTTTGAGCTTCAAAATCTGCGTCTCGTTTAATTTCTAATTCTTTATATAATTCTTTCTTTGCGGGTACGCTTTTGCTCAATGTGATACTATGTAACACAATTCCTGTAATAGCACCAATTAAACTTAATGCGCCAACCCCTAAGACAATACTGTCTAACCTATTTTTTTGTAAGAAGCTTAAAACTTCTTTGATTTGTTTATTTTTTGTCATTATTCTTGACCTCCTGTTGTTTTGTATTCTTTCAACAATACATCTTTTATTTTATTAATAACTTTTTCTTTGTCTTCATATAATACGAAAGAAGGGTAAATAGCCCCTTTGTTTGTTAGAAGTTCAAGTTCTAAACGTTTTAATTTTAAATCAACACAAAAAGTTATCTCTGATTTGTTTTTTATACCCATATTTTTATAACCTATAGTACATCTTAATACGTGACTATCTTTATCATTATTTTTTAGTCCTCTAACGTTATAACCGTTAAAATAATCTAAAATTTTTACTAAAATTTCTTTATCGTAATTATTTTGGTTGTTTACTTCTTCAACAATATCTTCTATATAAATTCTATATTTTTCTCAATGTTTTTCTTTGAACTTTCTTAATAAATTCAAAGTGTCTTTTCGTCTATCTAAATTTGCTTGTTCACAATCTAAAACACGTTCGTTTGTTTTTATCATTTCTAAAACATCAAGTAATACCATTTCTTTTAATTTATCAAAAGTATTATCACTTAAATCTTCAATGCTGGCTTCGCCGTTCATAACAGCTAATATTTCTTCTTCAAATTTATAGTCATTAATATCGGGCCCAAACATCACCATATCTATTAAATTACTTTGAAAATGTAAATCTCGATGATAATGTAATTTATTAAAAGTTCCTCAAAACAATTTTCTATTTTCTTTATTTGTCATTATTTTTTTCTCTCCTATTCTTTTGTCTTTCCGCTTCTATTACTAAGCAATTTGTGTTGTATACTCAATTTATACGTCAAAAGTTTTCTGTTGTAGATATAGCCCCATTTCTTTTATCTTTTTTTATTTCATCAAAATTTTTAACACAATATTTTAATCCGCTTTTTAATATTTTGTCTCTTACAAATAAATATTTAATAAAACCAGCGTCTTCATTTTTGTTTTCTAGTCTAGTTATTTCTTGTTCTTTATGTGAAACATCTTGACTAACAAGATCTAATTTTCTTTTCAAATCTTTTAAATCATGATAACCAGTTCAGATACTTAACTTTATAGATTCAATAATGTCTGTCCGCTCTTTTGTTCTCATTCTGAAACGCATGTTAGTTTAATCTCCTTATATAAAAATTGAAAGAATAATAACATCGGCGACATCATTTTCGTCTTCAATTTTCTTCTTATTTTTTTCTCTGTCCATAATTATTATTTAACTATGACTCTTTCAAGGGATTTTCGTAGTGTGCGGATTATATAATTTTTGTACGCTAGTTTCGTACCCACCTTCTTCTACTATTTTAGTATTAATTTTTCTTATTTTATTTATAATTTTCACGTTCTGGTGACACTTTACATATAAATAGTAAGGTATGATTATTACAGACAAACATAAGAAAAAAAGAAGTTTAACATGTTTTATTTGTGATATTAAAACTAACCTCTTTTGTCTTAAAACTAAAAGTTTCTCACTTTGAGTCATTTTTCTTTCGACGCATATCATTTTCATTTTGATATCCTCAAATAATGAGCAGTTTAATTGTGATGCTCGGCACATTTTGGAATCTGACGTTATAGACGTCGTTGTTCCTAATTACATGTCAAAAATGACACTGAAAATATTGGAGCAGATGAGAGGAATCGAACCTCCATAGTCAGATTGGAAATCTGAAGTTTTACCACTAAACTACATCTGCAAAACGTTTACCACATGTCAAAATGGTCTTTAGAGACAGCGATGGTAAACTAGGCTTACACTAATATAGTGCTACCTTTGACTAGCCTTGAGTCGGAGAAGTAGCCCTTGGATTTTTGGGCTAGACAATGAAAAAATTAAAGAGAGTCAAAGGATTCAAACCTTCACTTCCGGGTAAAACCCGACTGCTTGATTCATAGCTAACTCTCGAAAAGTCAGTTTAAAGTCATGACAGGACTAAAAGGTTGTAGTACCTTTTCAACATAGTTCGGTTTTAAGTCTTGACTCGACTAAAAGCTTATAGTACTTTTCAACTGTAGTATGGTTAAAGACGCACACATGTCTAAACAGTTTTAAGTCAAAAACTCGTGTAACAAGGCGGAGTTTGTTACTATTAAGTTTTATGTATTTAGGACTAAAACTCGTGGAATTCCACGTGTCAACTATTCAGGGATTGTTTTCGTAGGTCTCTTACCCTTCATATAGTTATATGTACAAAAAGTACTTTTACGTTACATTTATTTTTAATTATTTTTAAAATATTTTCGTAACTTGTTTCTAATCCTTCACAATCTAGTTTTTATAACCTCAACAGATTTATTATACATTTCAGCTAATTCTTCAGTTGATAATTTTTTTCCATTAATTCCTAATCTGTCACACATCAATTTATAATCTGACGTATCACCTAAAATACTCTTCAAATCTAACTTTAACTTGTCATTATTAAAAGTATTTGATGGTTGTATTGTATGAACTCTAGATTTAATTATTGTTCTACTTCTGTGAAATTGTCTACTTTTTAAATAATTTCTAATACACGTTATAGTATATGTTTCTAATGATGTTTTATACTTAATATCATAGTCATTTATTATTTTATCAAACCTGTCGAAACAAAAACTATACATTGTTCTAGGATTGGCATATCTATTTGTTTTAGTATATGAAATAGCACCACATGATTTTTTTATAATTTCAAACATCTCATATTTAATCCTATTAAGAATTTTTTTGTCTTTTGTTTCAATATACTTATTATATAATGTGTCTATTTTTTTTTTCATTTTTTAAAAACTCCTTAAATTCTCGGTATCATGTTGAGTTAGAACTTATTGTAATATAAAATCGTAATCCTTCTCTATAATATTTCATTCTATTTTCTTCATTATCTTCTAATTTCAAAATATTTTTTGCTAAAGCTCAAATTGCTTTACATGTTAAAATAGTTCGTCGGATATTTAACAATTTATACATATTCATTCTGGATGAGTGCTTTACTAATGTAGCACTATTATATCCTTTAACTTGTTGTCATGTGCTTCAACTAGAAACTATAGACGCACAAAATAATCTATTAGCTACGTCTAACATTACGTCAATCTGTTCACTATATACCCCTAAATCGTTATCTTTTATAATGGTATAACCATCTTTATCTTTAAACATTTTCTTTTACTCCTTTTATATTATTTATAAATGCTCTTACAAACTTCAAATTAATTATATATCTGTCAACTTCATTTCTAAAATTTTTAAAATATAGATTTGAATGTGTTGCTCTAAATTTTCGTCAAGAATCGTTTAAAAAATCTATTGAAAAATTATAATTAATACTAAATCTAATTTTGTATATTTGTTTTTTATGGACTTTACTATCTAAAATTTCATATCAGTTGATAAAATGCGCTTTCGAACCGACCGTGTCAATAGCCACAAATCCATATTTACCTTTGAGACAATTAAACTTGATTTTTAAATTATTGTTTTTTACAATGATCTTTTTAGCAAAAAATTTTTTTTCGCCCCAACTGTTACTTTCAAAATATTTAAACTTATTCGTGTTCTTCAAAACGACGGCGTAAGCTTTTTTGTCACTATAAAATAATTTGTAATTTAAAACAATAATAGTTTTGTTCAATTTTTTCGCATCATTAATAGGCATCAATTTCAACTCATCAGTTTCGTACATATTCAAATCGCGCATATTTTCCAAACTCTTAAAAATATTATCCATTAATTTCTTCATCCTTTTCAAACACAATAACATTTCATTCTAAACGTTTTTTAAAATAGATAGTGTTATCTGTAAAAAATTTAAAAGTTTCTTTATATGCTTTTCTAATCTTGTTAACATAACTAACCTTTAAACACTTTGCGTCATAATTATTAGCTGGTAATCTAATTTTTGTCCGTCTTAAAATTTCGGTAGTCGAACAATCTACTCAGTGTACTTCATCGGGCAAATAATTTTTTGGCATCGCGTAAGTGTACATTGTTAATAATTGGTTCTGATTAATTGTTTTATCTCCTCCGAATACTTGATAAGCAAACGTACTAAAGATATAACGATCGCAAATAACAATATCATACTTTTTAAACTTTTTAGCCAATACTTTATTATATAATTCTCAACCAACACTGATAAACAAAATTGCTTTTGTAATTGAGCTGATTTTGAGGTTGTCATTAAAAAAGACTTCTTTAGCTAATAATTCGCCAAAACGAATTCCTCGTGGTTCTCGCGTCACATAAACACTTTTTCCTTCTTTCTTGTATTTTTTTTTCAATTTTTCTATATAGGTTGATTTACCTGAATAATCAATCCCTTCTACTACTATAAATTTATTCATATTATATATTCTCCTTATTTATTATTATAGGTACAGTTTGTCCTTTCAATTCAATGATGACATGGTCACCCACTTTATATTTACTTTTATTAGTTGACAAATTAACTTTTTTAACAGTAATTTCATTTAACTTAATACTTTGTTTTAATCAAGCAATATAAGAAATTTTGCCCGTTTTTTTGCCAATTTGTTTTGTTATTTTATCTATTGTTCCACAGCCTTTAGGGCCTTCAAATTTAAACGCATATTTCCGTTCAATAATCACACCATCTGTGTAAAAATCAATATCTTTCTGTTGTTCAATATACTTTTTCAAATCTTTCAATTTAATTAATTTTTCGACTCTTTTGTAGTTAATAAATTCTAACAAGTCGTGGCGTTTGTCATAAAACTTTCTATTAATAAGACCTACGACGTCGCGCCTATTTCCAAACTCTTTATTCAAAACTAATTCGCCAAAGCCTTCGATTCTATCGTCTTTCTTAATAGAAAAAGTTGTTACTCTAGCCGAGGATCGACATATAACTAAACTGTTAGATGTTTTATCATAATAAGCTCCAACGCCGTCAAGTTTAGGGCTTACAGTGACATTTTCGACATTGCCAATTTTCGCTAAGATCTTATTTAAATCTCAAAATTTTTTAATTTCTTTTTTTAACATTTTTTTTACGCTCTTTTTCGTTCTTTAAAAAACACTCTAAACAACATGTGCCTTGAGGCTCTTTTATACAATAATTACACTTTGTCATTTATTCTTCTCCTTTATATTTATATGATCCTCTTATTTTCGTGAATCTTTGTTGAGCAATTTCTTTTCTAATTCTATTAATTGTCTTTATTTTTTCAACGTTTTCTTTTTCTCAATCAAGAACAGCATATACACCAATAAATATTTTGGGATTATCGCCTTTTTTTCAAGTTGAAAGTTTTGTTTTTGCTAAGTTAACAAGATTTTTTCGACATCTATTGAAAGCGCTACGTGAAACTTTATTTTTCATGTAAGATGGGTAATTATTTGTTGATTCATCGGCTTCATTATAGTCTTTGTTAAAATATTTTTGTGAAATTTTTCAAACTTTTTTCATACGAATATTTTCAAAATCATAACTATATAATCTATTTCAATTTTTAGCTAGTATAATTGAACTCATTTCTTTTCTAATAGTTTTTTTAAATTCTTCAAGATAATCATCTAATTTTTCAAAATCCTCAAGTATTAAATAAACTTCGATTTTGTTATTATCACTATCTTCTAAATGATATCATCGTCTAGGTTTTTTTTCTAAAATATGAATATTAAAGTTTACAAAGTCAAATCTATGACCCATAGACTCAATAGTGACGACAAAACGACCTCTCAAAGGTTCATGTGGTGACTCATCCCAGCTCATTCAATCACAATAAACCATACCACAATTCATTTTTTCAACAGCACTAATAAGTGTATTTTCCATTTTTTTTTCTAATTGTTTTAATTCGTCGTAAGATATTTTTTTATATTTTCCATTTCCATCCGAAAAATTTGACATTATTCTTTTCCTCCTTTTAGATATTTAATAATATAATCTATTTTTTTTTCAACCTCTAATAATCGTTCTTCTGTAATTGCACCGCTACTTGTTGGGTGAGGTACCGCCATTTGAATTAATCTCTTCATGGTCTTAAAAGCCGGTAAATTGGGAAATCTATATTTTTCATTTTTGTTTCATCATTTGTTATGTTCATACGTGTATTTATCATCATCCCTTACTGTACTAGTACAGCTTTCTCACACGCTATTAATGTATTTTAAACTCAAGTATGCGTCTTTTAAGTTAAAAGGTTTAGGTAATAAATTAGCATATCCATTCAATTCATAAAAATCTTCATCTTTATTTTTTATAATACAGTTACCGTTTGTTAATAGTGGTGTGGCTGACATATAAACACCTGTTTTGTGTAAGCTATATAATCTAACAACATATAATTTATTGTTGTATATAAACATATCTAATTTTTTATATTTTTTTTTAGAATCGTAAAGTGGAACACCTTTTTTGATGAAAGCCACTTGTTCTTTTGTCAATTGTCATTCTCAAATATGATCCGCGTTGTGTTTTAGTGTTGTTTCTTTTTTTTCCATTATTCTTTTCCTCCTTTTTCAAACGTTTTAACTGTTACGTAAAAACCTTTTTTTGCTCAAACAGTATTGTCTTCGTCCCCTTTTGGTGATCATATTGTACTTTCAATACTAGTTCTAGCATCATATTCAATTTTTAAATCTCATAGTATACTTTCCAATTTATCCAACTCTTTTTTGTTTTTCATTCAAATTTTATATGTTTTCATTATTCTTTTCCTCCTTTGTTATCTAATAATTCTTTTTTAATTAATTTTTCTTTTTCTTCTTTGATCAATCTTTTCAATTCAATAATATCTTCGTGACCTAACAAAATACATATAGCAGGTATAGTACCTAAAATTGGTATTAATAAAAGAAAAGCTGTATATATACGTATATTTCTAACTTTTTTTCATAATTCTTTATATTTTGTTTTTACTATTAATGTTGCTTTTTCGTTGTATCTAGCTTCTAATGATTTGTTGCTGTTATTGTTTGATGATCCTAAGGCAAATCCTATTAATCCACTTGTAAAATTATCCATTATTCTTGACCTCCTTTATTTTTTATAATCATAATTATACAATAAACAATAAGTAATGCTCCAAATACTCCTGCTGAAATACCAGAGTTGATAACTTTTGTGGTTAATCTACCAGCATCTCGAAGATCTCTCGCTACTATATCTATTACTTTTGAATTTGTATACCCTGCTGTAGATTTTACATTTTTAACTCCTATAGTTTCAGTAATATATACTTCC
>NW_027556619.1:0-23204 GCF_964204865.1 Styela clava
ACCAAACACAGATTTTTGAGCAAAGATGGGCTTTTTCATAGACAAGACTTTTATTCACTTTTTTTTTCTGAAGAATTAAATGAAATGGCAGCGAAAGATATGCTTTGTTTAATAACAGGCGAATATTAATAAATAGGCGTAATAAATATATGTCAAATAATTTCTGGACTTCACACCGCAAAGGTTCCCATTCCACTAATCGGTTGCGATTCCCCACACCAAAGTTAATGCATATGACACTGTAAACTTGCTACCTGTTTCTATATTCCAATCGTACCCGCTTTTAGAAGTGTAGTCAGGGGGGAATTTTAGGGGGGAATTTTAGAGGTGTAGTAAGAGCCTTTTTGAGTTGTGAAAAAAGCTTACTGAATATCGATATTCTTCAGAGGTGAAGAAAGTCAAAAAGACGTAGCAATAATAAAATGAAGCAGCCGTTTCTTGTCCTGTAAACAAACTGAGATACGAATTGGAATGGTTAGTGTAACTGTTCCGCATTATGAGTGGCGGCGGAAGCGGTAACAAATAAGCAGTTATGTTAGACACCCTCTGTAATGTGGAGAACTCGGAGATGTTTTCCCATCAAATACCAGGCAAGAAACATGACTAAGAATTACTTTAAGACTAGTATCAATGCAGTTTCGAGTTATTGTTGTCTTATTGCATTCTTTGTTGTGAGGAATTATACTCTAAAGTTCATGATTAAATAAACAAGCGGCTAGAATGTCTCATATAATCGTAATGGTTTCAACTTTTCAACTGTAAGAAACTACTAATAATACTACTTTGATTTTTATAACGAGTTAGTAACCACTGAACTGAAAATATATCTCTTTGTTAGTAACTCATGAAAAAGCAATAGGCCTCTGGGTAAACCATTATCATTCTCAGCTGCAAAACATCTAACTGTTTGAAATTTAAATAAAACGCCTGCTTTGTCCCAACAACAAACTCAACACCAACAATTGTAAATGGATACCTGAGTTCCTTTTATTCAGCGGATCATCAGATGAAGAATCCCGATTTCATGTTTGCAAATCATCTTCAGCTTGATTGGGAAAGGAACGCCTTGCGATGGTGGTCGAGGAGGTTGAACGCAATTGTTGTGAGGTCCGTTAAAGAAAAATTTCGCGGATTGTTTCCTAAAATATGAAGTGAAAAAGAAAAATGAGGAAGCGCGGTTTTACAAAGACTTGTTTAAATATTACAAAATTCTGTGTTTATGTTAAAATTTGAATTATGGCCGCGGTTTGACATATGATTAGGCCGTCCTATCGGCTTTCCTTTCCCTAGTGACAAATTTGTAAATCTTATGTGCAGAAGGACTCCTGGACTCCTCGACGCTCTGATGTGGTTCACGTAACTGTTGGTTCATGCATCCATGCACATAACTGGTAAACTATACCCATATCCGACATGATCGTGTAACCGGGCGAGAGGCCGTGGTTTGCCAAATGATTAAGCCCCTTATCGGCTTTTCGTCCCCGGGAAAAATAGGAAAGTCATATCCTGTAAAAATACAAAAAGTAGTACTTATAGTACTTAAGTAGTATTTATAAATACCCGTCATGGTAAGGATAGCAGAGGCAACTATGTAGTTGCTCTATTATGTGTCTTATAATAAATAAATGGAATAACTTGAATAAAATAAGCATATATATATATTCCGCGATCAATCATGACCCAATCAATTTCAACGTAATATTATAGTTTATAACGAACGAGTATGTTTTGTTAGGTGACTTCTATTGTTCACCTTTAAAATGATCCAGTGACTTTCAAAGGGTGCGAGATACACTTCGGCGAATTCATAAAACAACGCAATGTAGTCGTGCTTCTTTATATAACCGTAAAAAGAACAACCCACCGATACTGTAGTTCTGTTTATGTATTTGTATGTAGACTGTCAGCTAGTTATAGTTTGGTATATCCCGAATATTAATTTAAAGACCTTAGAGTCGGCTTACACAACTTAGATAATAAACATATAAGGATTAACAAATTTGCCTTTTGGTTCCATTTCTAATCTCTTAGGTAAATAAAGGCTCTATTTATAAGTTTTTCATCAGTGTTTTTACAGTGCTAAGTTGAATTTGACTCTATATTGAGAGAAATTACTGATGTCTGAATCAAACTCAACTAACGAAAAGAAGAACAAGATGTACGCGTCGTTATATTTCGTACGAAAACGAGAGTTTCATTTCTTGTTTTCGTTTGAATATTCCCACAAAGACGAAGAATTCTCGAAAGTGGGAGCAAAATTGATTTTTAACTTCGGAATGCTTCCACGGGTGAAAGCTGGCGACTTAATCCAAGTACGCTTATTCCCTGAAAAGGTGAGATAATTCTCTTTCATTAATAAAAACCATGTTTTATATCACATCCAGCTTAACGTGTTATAATAGCGTCATATCTAACTTTAAAATCAATTCATGAGTTATTTATCTATATATTTACAGCCAAGAGAGGGCGTTGATGAGTATTTTAGAAATGGTGGGAAGTATTCATTTACGGTGCTCAACGACTGGTTGGATAGTGGTGATTCGCATACTTTCAACATCCTCTCTTCATTTGAATGTGATTACTCAAATGATCTCATCATATGCGAAATCAAAATAAATGACGACGTAGTCATGACAAGAGAGTTCGTGGCATATCTAAACTACCCTCCTTTACAGGTGAGCAAGAACTTTCTTAAAAAATCCTTCATTCGTAATAAGATAACATGTGAGAACTCAGTCCAATCATTCTAATGACGTGTCTCGGCAAATTTTACATGATATTTTAAGTTTTATTATCAAACCATATCCTGAATATCTCAGTCAAAAATTCATCCTAACTGTCATTGAATTACGACATCTTTCCAGCCATTCTGATTTAGTAAATATTTGTGGCTAATTTGAGACAAAGTCCAACCAAAAAAAAAACACATAAAAAGTGGTATCTATCCAGCTAAGACTTATGGTTAGACTTAGGAATGCACATAGCAACAGAAATTCATGTTTTTTAAATCATTCACAAACCTAATCCCAACTGAATAATTACTAATTTGGTACTTACAAACGTGGCGGGTCTGTTTTCCGCAAATTTCACATTTGCGTTATGTCATAATTTTATTTCGATTTTCCTTATTTTATTTCTATTACAAATTCGGGGACTGGCTATGTTAGCTAAGTAAATATACCCCCTGTTTCAGTTTTCAGGTCCTTACACAACTTGATGTAAAGTAGGCAAACAAAATTAGTTACCTCCATATTGGTACACAAACTTCTGAAGCGACTACATTTTTTGCATCAGTAGCGATTGCTTTGTACAAAAGATCTCAATTTTTTTTATTCAACAGAATAAAGAGGACTAATTATCACCCAAAGTTCCAAGTGATCCTCTACGCAAAGGAAACTGAAGTTCAAAGAGTCTAGTTTTTTGAAATAGAATCAATGAACATCAATAAATATTCACGACTGCATAAGAATGATATTTTGTTTTTTGATAGGTTTTATTGTTTATTATAGTCAAATTATAACTTATAACAAATGGGATTATATTTCGAAAATAGCATAATGTATTGACTTGAACAACAGATATTGTATAAAGCTGTGGAAATGAACCAGAACAAGATATAATACCAGATGGGTTCGCTAGAGAGGTGCTCGTGTTGCAATTTGAAAAATGCGCGCAAGATGAAGAACGCATTTCCGCAACCGTGACGCAAAACTGGTGATTTCCCAAAGTCGGGATATTTCTCTTTGTTGTGTGAATGTGTTCCGCATGGTGACCGTACATTTGAACCCATGTACATTTGAGCCCATGCGTATATCCACGGGTTCAATCTATATGCGGGTGCTAAAACCCATGGGTTAGGGTTAGTATGGGTTTAACTATCCGTGATACAAAACAAATTCCATAGGTGCAATAGCATACAGGTGCAATTGTCATGGGTTCAAATGTACGTGGGTTCAAATGTAATGGAACCGTTCCGCACGCGTATTTTGATGCGTGATTAGGGGCTTTGTTAGTCTAGTTTAAAAATTAGACAAATTAAATTTCACAATTTGAAAATATATCTCTTAAAAACAAGATATTAAAACAGAAATGATATGAAAATGACATCGAAGGCAACCGCAACCGTCTTTAATAGAACAGATAAAAAAAAGGTCAATTTTATTTTTCCTACTGCAGATACAAAACGGCGCTCCAGAAGAGTGTGTATGGATATGGAGGTAACTCATTTTTTCGCCCATTTTACATCAAGTCATGTAATGGTACTGAAACCTATGGA
This sequence comes from Styela clava, assembly GCF_964204865.1. Taxonomy (NCBI): domain Eukaryota; kingdom Metazoa; phylum Chordata; class Ascidiacea; order Stolidobranchia; family Styelidae; genus Styela; species Styela clava. The sequence continues at coordinate 4,277 of NW_027556619.1, forward strand.
CAGGGGGTATATTCACTTGGCTAACACAAACAGTCACCGAACTCGTAATAGAACCAAAATATGGAAAATTAGATTAAAATTAGGACCTAACCCTGATCTGGTACACACACTTGACAGCGTCTTTGATTAGATAAATTCAGATTATTTCTAAGCTTGTTTCTCGCAATGTGGCGGTCGGAAATTCCAAAGTGACACTTCTCTCACAATTTAATTATAGCGCTCGATCAGTATAAATCTACTTTGTGACATTAATATTAATCAGTTAATTCAAAGCTAAGCATCCTTATCGGGTATCGGTTTAGTATAGGAATGGTTATAAAGCTTGAATTGTCATTTGTCTATGGCCACCTTTGTGAGGTTAGACTGGGCTAATACATAGACAGTAGATCAGGATTTTGGATCACCCGAATCGCCATTTATATGGGCTTCTCTGTGGAGGGCTATTGGGCTGACATATGCACGTGAGGTTCAAAATAGGGTTGAATATATGATCCCAATCGACATATGTATGGCTCCACCTGTAAAGGGATACTTGGCTGCGAATTACCTACAATAGGCTTATGATGGGTTCTAATCGCTATTTGTATGGGCTTCTCTGTGGAGGGCTATTAGGCTGCTATATGGACAATAGGTTAGGGACAGAGTGGGTATAGGGTCCCAATATCCCAAACGGACATTCATAATACTTCATGTTTTGCTAGCTCAATTTTCTATGTAAATTCACTAAGAACTCCAAAACAAGTTTTTTTTCACATCCATCCGGCAATATAGACTCAAATCCGGAATACCAAATTTGGAAAAATTTACAAAATGTTTTATTGAGCAATTTTTAACTCATTCGGATTTAAGACTCTTGATGCACAATACCACAAGTGTATTTAGTTTCGTCTTATCAAGGTCTGACTTCTCATGCACTAACACTCATAGAATATTCATCCTCAATCTTGCTACAACATCCTTGCACTACATGCATATACGGAACCACCGACACATAGTAATTTGTGATGCAAAAACCGGCTCATTGGCGATCATGAAACTATCTCGATTTGATTCGTGAATAATTTTGAGCCATACCTGGATAAGATCAAGCGAAATTTCTTTGTGACAATTGTGACGTAACAAGCTAAAATTTAAATTTATTACGTGAAACTTCACGCGGCGGTTAACCGGTTAATTTTACCCGGTCAACGTTCAAAGTGTTTTCCCTGAAATTCCCAGCCCTATTAGTCAGACAAATGAAGTTTCGAGGTACATTGCAAACACTTAAGAACCTATTACACACTATCCAAATTTAGTGGTGAACCAATATTTTCAAGGGAAATTTATATTCATAAAAACGTTACTCGTAGTTTCGTCAGACTCAGGCTGGATGAAACACTTCGGTGGGTCGGATCCGCAAGTGCAGTTTTAAGTATTTTGTGGCGTCTAAAGCTGCCGCAAAATCATGGCTGGATTTTCAAACTAGGGTGACTGATATTTTAGCTGCCACAAACCAATGTCGAGATGCCGGTACCACGCCAACAAATTAAAAAACAATGGCGGGTAAAATTTCGCTGCGGTAACCACGACATGCCGGCTGTAATTGCAGGGCTGCCCCTGATGGTGACAAATATTGGGTAAGTTGGAACATTTTTCTTATGGATACAGTATTGATGAATTTGAGGTTAGTGATCAGGGGTAAGTAGGGCGTAGTATGAATCCCTAAAAAAACAAATGTTCTCGAGTCATGAGACATATTGCTCGTTTATTCAAATTTATACTTAGTTTATAGGGATTCTGATTCAACAATCTCAACGTGTAAAATTGTAAACAAAATTACGCATTCCTCCGTTTATCGCCTTCTTATTGAATTTGATATCACACTCAACGACGTCGCCGGGACTCCATGCAGAACGCGTTGCCACAAAGTTGAAGTCATGACGCTTGTTCACTGCTACGAAGTCATTCGTTACCATGAAACAGTGCTCTCCTTTGTTATTGAACCTCTCGGTTTTAACACAATACTCGTCCCCGTCATGTGTTGTGTTCTGAGTACAAAAAGAAGTAATTTGTCCATGAGACTACTTAATTTCATCTTGTAAAAATGAAAAAATGTAATAAATCCTCGTCCCAAAGGCGATAAAAACAGTTAGGTTTTTAAGTACGTTTTTATTTGAAAAAAAAAAATAGGTATTTAGAGCATACTCTAATCCTATAAACATAGGGGATTTTATCACAAATCTTTGTTTTACAGACAAATGCTCTTGCGGCGATGTTTCATGCTGCGAGTCTCCTGTGGCGAAATTTATTGGGGTGAATTTTTCGGACACCCTAAAAACTTACGATTTAGGTTTTAAACGAAAATTAGAGCTATTATGGTATCATGTGCTGTAATTTTGCTATAGTTTTATGTACCTAATGTACCTACCTTATGTTTTATGTACCTTTTCTGATTGCTTCATTTAATCGATATATGCACATTGCTATTCAATACACATCAATCGACATAGAGGCAGTGCATTTTCTTATTATTTAACATAAATATGCCCGAATCTAACAAAATAATATTTGGGGAATCGGATTTCACAATCTGTGCTAATTCTTCAATAACGATTCCAGTATTGATACCATTCTAAGCATGCATTGTGCCAGTAAAAAAATTATTCTGAAATTTTTATTCCATGATTGCTTGAATTCTGCAATAGCTTCGACAAACTTATTTGTCTTGATGGAAATTTCAGCCCGTTCTGCAAGTTAAAAAATATATAAATACGATATACTGTGTAAACTCAGCACATTGCAAAAATAATTTTTTATCACGTGGTTATTTTCATCGAATCTAAGATTTGGGAAACCGAATTGTAGGAGAATAAAAAACCAAACACAGATTTTTGAGCAAAGATGGGCTTTTTCATAGACAAGACTTTTATTCACTTTTTTTTTCTGAAGAATTAAATGAAATGGCAGCGAAAGATATGCTTTGTTTAATAACAGGCGAATATTAATAAATAGGCGTAATAAATATATGTCAAATAATTTCTGGACTTCACACCGCAAAGGTTCCCATTCCACTAATCGGTTGCGATTCCCCACACCAAAGTTAATGCATATGACACTGTAAACTTGCTACCTGTTTCTATATTCCAATCGTACCCGCTTTTAGAGGTGTAGTCAGGGGGGAATTTTAGGGGGGAATTTTAGAGGTGTAGTAAGAGCCTTTTTGAGTTGTGAAAAAAGCTTACTGAATATCGATATTCTTCAGAGGTGAAGAAAGTCAAAAAGACGTAGCAATAATAAAATGAAGCAGCCGTTTCTTGTCCTGTAAACAAACTGAGATACGAATTGGAATGGTTAGTGTAACTGTTCCGCATTATGAGTGGCGGCGGAAGCGGTAACAAATAAGCAGTTATGTTAGACACCCTCTGTAATGTGGAGAACTCGGAGATGTTTTCCCATCAAATACCAGGCAAGAAACAAGACTAAGAATTACTTTAAGACTAGTATCAATGCAGTTTCGAGTTATTGTTGTCTTATTGCATTCTTTGTTGTGAGGAATTATACTCTAAAGTTCATGATTAAATAAACAAGCGGCTAGAATGTCTCATATAATCGTAATGGTTTCAACTTTTCAACTGTAAGAAACTACTAATAATACTACTTTGATTTTTATAACGAGTTAGTAACCACTGAACTGAAAATATATCTCTTTGTTAGTAACTCATGAAAAAGCAATAGGCCTCTGGGTAAACCATTATCATTCTCAGCTGCAAAACATCTAACTGTTTGAAATTTAAATAAAACGCCTGCTTTGTCCCAACAACAAACTCAACACCAACAATTGTAAATGGATACCTGAGTTCCTTTTATTCAGCGGATCATCAGATGAAGAATCCCGATTTCATGTTTGCAAATCATCTTCAGCTTGATTGGGAAAGGAACGCCTTGCGATGGTGGTCGAGGAGGTTGAACGCAATTGTTGTGAGGTCCGTTAAAGAAAAATTTCGCGGATTGTTTCCTAAAATATGAAGTGAAAAAGAAAAATGAGGAAGCGCGGTTTTACAAAGACTTGTTTAAATATTACAAAATTCTGTGTTTATGTTAAAATTTGAATTATGGCCGCGGTTTGACATATGATTAGGCCGTCCTATCGGCTTTCCTTTCCCTAGTGACAAATTTGTAAATCTTATGTGCAGAAGGACTCCTGGACTCCTCGACGCTCTGATGTGGTTCACGTAACTGTTGGTTCATGCATCCATGCACATAACTGGTAAACTATACCCATATCCGACATGATCGTGTAACCGGGCGAGAGGCCGTGGTTTGCCAAATGATTAAGCCCCTTATCGGCTTTTCGTCCCCGGGAAAAATAGGAAAGTCATATCCTGTAAAAATACAAAAAGTAGTACTTATAGTACTTAAGTAGTATTTATAAATACCCGTCATGGTAAGGATAGCAGAGGCAACTATGTAGTTGCTCTATTATGTGTCTTATAATAAATAAATGGAATAACTTGAATAAAATAAGCATATATATATATTCCGCGATCAATCATGACCCAATCAATTTCAACGTAATATTATAGTTTATAACGAACGAGTATGTTTTGTTAGGTGACTTCTATTGTTCACCTTTAAAATGATCCAGTGACTTTCAAAGGGTGCGAGATACACTTCGGCGAATTCATAAAACAACGCAATGTAGTCGTGCTTCTTTATATAACCGTAAAAAGAACAACCCACCGATACTGTAGTTCTGTTTATGTATTTGTATGTAGACTGTCAGCTAGTTATAGTTTGGTATATCCCGAATATTAATTTAAAGACCTTAGAGTCGGCTTACACAACTTAGATAATAAACATATAAGGATTAACAAATTTGCCTTTTGGTTCCATTTCTAATCTCTTAGGTAAATAAAGGCTCTATTTATAAGTTTTTCATCAGTGTTTTTACAGTGCTAAGTTGAATTTGACTCTATATTGAGAGAAATTACTGATGTCTGAATCAAACTCAACTAACGAAAAGAAGAACAAGATGTACGCGTCGTTATATTTCGTACGAAAACGAGAGTTTCATTTCTTGTTTTCGTTTGAATATTCCCACAAAGACGAAGAATTCTCGAAAGTGGGAGCAAAATTGATTTTTAACTTCGGAATGCTTCCACGGGTGAAAGCTGGCGACTTAATCCAAGTACGCTTATTCCCTGAAAAGGTGAGATAATTCTCTTTCATTAATAAAAACCATGTTTTATATCACATCCAGCTTAACGTGTTATAATAGCGTCATATCTAACTTTAAAATCAATTCATGAGTTATTTATCTATATATTTACAGCCAAGAGAGGGCGTTGATGAGTATTTTAGAAATGGTGGGAAGTATTCATTTACGGTGCTCAACGACTGGTTGGATAGTGGTGATTCGCATACTTTCAACATCCTCTCTTCATTTGAATGTGATTACTCAAATGATCTCATCATATGCGAAATCAAAATAAATGACGACGTAGTCATGACAAGAGAGTTCGTGGCATATCTAAACTACCCTCCTTTACAGGTGAGCAAGAACTTTCTTAAAAAATCTTTCATTCGTAATAAGATAACATGTGAGAACTCAGTCCAATCATTCTAATGACGTGTCTCGGCAAATTTTACATGATATTTTAAGTTTTATTATCAAACCATATCCTGAATATCTCAGTCAAAAATTCATCCTAACTGTCATTGAATTACGACATCTTTCCAGCCATTCTGATTTAGTAAATATTTGTGGCTAATTTGAGACAAAGTCCAACCAAAAAAAAAACACATAAAAAGTGGTATCTATCCAGCTAAGACTTATGGTTAGACTTAGGAATGCACATAGCAACAGAAATTCATGTTTTTTAAATCATTCACAAACCTAATCCCAACTGAATAATTACTAATTTGGTACTTACAAACGTGGCGGGTCTGTTTTCCGCAAATTTCACATTTGCGTTATGTCATAATTTTATTTCGATTTTCCTTATTTTATTTCTATTACAAATTCGGGGACTGGCTATGTTAGCTAAGTAAATATACCCCCTGTTTCAGTTTTCAGGTCCTTACACAACTTGCTGTAAAGTAGGCAAACAAAATTAGTTACCTCCATATTGGTACACAAACTTCTGAAGCGACTACATTTTTTGCATCAGTAGCGATTGCTTTGTACAAAAGATCTCAATTTTTTTTATTCCACAGAATAAAGAGGACTAATTATCACCCAAAGTTCCAAGTGATCCTCTACGCAAAGGAAACTGAAGTTCAAAGAGTCTAGTTTTTTGAAATAGCATCAATGAACATCAATAAATATTCACGACTGCATAAGAATGATATTTTGTTTTTTGATAGGTTTTATTGTTTATTATAGTCAAATTATAACTTATAACAAATGGGATTATATTTCGAAAATAGCATAATGTATTGACTTGAACAACAGATATTGTATAAAGCTGTGGAAATGAACCAGAACAAGATATAATACCAGATGGGTTCGCTAGAGAGGTGCTCGTGTTGCAATTTGAAAAATGCGCGCAAGATGAAGAACGCATTTCCGCAACCGTGACGCAAAACTGGTGATTTCCCAAAGTCGGGATATTTCTCTTTGTTGTGTGAATGTGTTCCGCATGGTGACCGTACATTTGAACCCATGTACATTTGAGCCCATGCGTATATCCACGGGTTCAATCTATATGCGGGTGCTAAAACCCATGGGTTAGGGTTAGTATGGGTTTAACTATCCGTGATACAAAACAAATTCCATAGGTGCAATAGCATACAGGTGCAATTGTCATGGGTTCAAATGTACGTGGGTTCAAATGTAATGGAACCGTTCCGCACGCGTATTTTGATGCGTGATTAGGGGCTTTGTTAGTCTAGTTTAAAAATTAGACAAATTAAATTTCACAATTTGAAAATATATCTCTTAAAAACAAGATATTAAAACAGAAATGATATGAAAATGACATCGAAGGCAACCGCAACCGTCTTTAATAGAACAGATAAAAAAAAGGTCAATTTTATTTTTCCTACTGCAGATACAAAACGGCGCTCCAGAAGAGTGTGTATGGATATGGAGGTAACTCATTTTTTCGCCCATTTTACATCAAGTCATGTAATGGTACTGAAACCTATGGACAGGGGGTATATTCACTTGGCTAACACAAACAGTCACCGAACTCGTAATAGAACCAAAATATGGAAAATTAGATTAAAATTAGGACCTAACCCTGATCTGGTACACACACTTGACAGCGTCTTTGATTAGATAAATTCAGATTATTTCTAAGCTTGTTTCGCAAAATGTGGCGGTCGGAAATTCCAAAGTGACACTTCTCTCACAATTTAATTATAGCGCTCGATCAGTATAAATCTACTTTGTGACATTAATATTAATCAGTTAATTCAAAGCTAAGCATCCTTATCGGGTATCGGTTTAGTATAGGAATGGTTATAAAGCTTGAATTGTCATTTGTCTATGGCCACCTTTGTGAGGTTAGACTGGGCTAATACATAGACAGTAGATCAGGATTTTGGATCACCCGAATCGCCATTTATATGGGCTTCTCTGTGGAGGGCTATTGGGCTGACATATGCACGTGAGGTTCAAAATAGGGTTGAATATATGATCCCAATCGACATATGTATGGCTCCACCTGTAAAGGGATACTTGGCTGCGAATTACCTACAATAGGCTTATGATGGGTTCTAATCGCTATTTGTATGGGCTTCTCTGTGGAGGGCTATTAGGCTGCTATATGGACAATAGGTTAGGGACAGAGTGGGTATAGGGTCCCAATATCCCAAACGGACATTCATAATACTTCATGTTTTGCTAGCTCAATTTTCTATGTAAATTCACTAAGAACTCCAAAACAAGTTTTTTTTCACATCCATCCGGCAATATAGACTCAAATCCGGAATACCAAATTTGGAAAAATTTACAAAATGTTTTATTGAGCAATTTTTAACTCATTCGGATTTAAGACTCTTGATGCACAATACCACAAGTGTATTTAGTTTCGTCTTATCAAGGTCTGACTTCTCATGCACTAACACTCATAGAATATTCATCCTCAATCTTGCTACAACATCCTTGCACTACATGCATATACGGAACCACCGACACATAGTAATTTGTGATGCAAAAACCGGCTCATTGGCGATCATGAAACTATCTCGATTTGATTCGTGAATAATTTTGAGCCATACCTGGATAAGATCAAGCGAAATTTCTTTGTGACAATTGTGACGTAACAAGCTAAAATTTAAATTTATTACGTGAAACTTCACGCGGCGGTTAACCGGTTAATTTTACCCGGTCAACGTTCAAAGTGTTTTCCCTGAAATTCCCAGCCCTATTAGTCAGACAAATGAAGTTTCGAGGTACATTGCAAACACTTAAGAACCTATTACACACTATCCAAATTTAGTGGTGAACCAATATTTTCAAGGGAAATTTATATTCATAAAAACGTTACTCGTAGTTTCGTCAGACTCAGGCTGGATGAAACACTTCGGTGGGTCGGATCCGCAAGTGCAGTTTTAAGTATTTTGTGGCGTCTAAAGCTGCCGCAAAATCATGGCTGGATTTTCAAACTAGGGTGACTGATATTTTAGCTGCCACAAACCAATGTCGAGATGCCGGTACCACGCCAACAAATTAAAAAACAATGGCGGGTAAAATTTCGCTGCGGTAACCACGACATGCCGGCTGTAATTGCAGGGCTGCCCCTGATGGTGACAAATATTGGGTAAGTTGGAACATTTTTCTTATGGATACAGTATTGATGAATTTGAGGTTAGTGATCAGGGGTAAGTAGGGCGTAGTATGAATCCCTAAAAAAACAAATGTTCTCGAGTCATGAGACATATTGCTCGTTTATTCAAATTTATACTTAGTTTATAGGGATTCTGATTCAACAATCTCAACGTGTAAAATTGTAAACAAAATTACGCATTCCTCCGTTTATCGCCTTCTTATTGAATTTGATATCACACTCAACGACGTCGCCGGGACTCCATGCAGAACGCGTTGCCACAAAGTTGAAGTCATGACGCTTGTTCACTGCTACGAAGTCATTCGTTACCATGAAACAGTGCTCTCCTTTGTTATTGAACCTCTCGGTTTTAACACAATACTCGTCCCCGTCATGTGTTGTGTTCTGAGTACAAAAAGAAGTAATTTGTCCATGAGACTACTTAATTTCATCTTGTAAAAATGAAAAAATGTAATAAATCCTCGTCCCAAAGGCGATAAAAACAGTTAGGTTTTTAAGTACGTTTTTATTTGAAAAAAAAAAATAGGTATTTAGAGCATACTCTAATCCTATAAACATAGGGGATTTTATCACAAATCTTTGTTTTACAGACAAATGCTCTTGCGGCGATGTTTCATGCTGCGAGTCTCCTGTGGCGAAATTTATTGGGGTGAATTTTTCGGACACCCTAAAAACTTACGATTTAGGTTTTAAACGAAAATTAGAGCTATTATGGTATCATGTGCTGTAATTTTGCTATAGTTTTATGTACCTAATGTACCTACCTTATGTTTTATGTACCTTTTCTGATTGCTTCATTTAATCGATATATGCACATTGCTATTCAATACACATCAATCGACATAGAGGCAGTGCATTTTCTTATTATTTAACATAAATATGCCCGAATCTAACAAAATAATATTTGGGGAATCGGATTTCACAATCTGTGCTAATTCTTCAATAACGATTCCAGTATTGATACCATTCTAAGCATGCATTGTGCCAGTAAAAAAATTATTCTGAAATTTTTATTCCATGATTGCTTGAATTCTGCAATAGCTTCGACAAACTTATTTGTCTTGATGGAAATTTCAGCCCGTTCTGCAAGTTAAAAAATATATAAATACGATATACTGTGTAAACTCAGCACATTGCAAAAATAATTTTTTATCACGTGGTTATTTTCATCGAATCTAAGATTTGGGAAACCGAATTGTAGGAGAATAAAAAACCAAACACAGATTTTTGAGCAAAGATGGGCTTTTTCATAGACAAGACTTTTATTCACTTTTTTTTTCTGAAGAATTAAATGAAATGGCAGCGAAAGATATGCTTTGTTTAATAACAGGCGAATATTAATAAATAGGCGTAATAAATATATGTCAAATAATTTCTGGACTTCACACCGCAAAGGTTCCCATTCCACTAATCGGTTGCGATTCCCCACACCAAAGTTAATGCATATGACACTGTAAACTTGCTACCTGTTTCTATATTCCAATCGTACCCGCTTTTAGAGGTGTAGTCAGGGGGGAATTTTAGGGGGGAATTTTAGAGGTGTAGTAAGAGCCTTTTTGAGTTGTGAAAAAAGCTTACTGAATATCGATATTCTTCAGAGGTGAAGAAAGTCAAAAAGACGTAGCAATAATAAAATGAAGCAGCCGTTTCTTGTCCTGTAAACAAACTGAGATACGAATTGGAATGGTTAGTGTAACTGTTCCGCATTATGAGTGGCGGCGGAAGCGGTAACAAATAAGCAGTTATGTTAGACACCCTCTGTAATGTGGAGAACTCGGAGATGTTTTCCCATCAAATACCAGGCAAGAAACAAGACTAAGAATTACTTTAAGACTAGTATCAATGCAGTTTCGAGTTATTGTTGTCTTATTGCATTCTTTGTTGTGAGGAATTATACTCTAAAGTTCATGATTAAATAAACAAGCGGCTAGAATGTCTCATATAATCGTAATGGTTTCAACTTTTCAACTGTAAGAAACTACTAATAATACTACTTTGATTTTTATAACGAGTTAGTAACCACTGAACTGAAAATATATCTCTTTGTTAGTAACTCATGAAAAAGCAATAGGCCTCTGGGTAAACCATTATCATTCTCAGCTGCAAAACATCTAACTGTTTGAAATTTAAATAAAACGCCTGCTTTGTCCCAACAACAAACTCAACACCAACAATTGTAAATGGATACCTGAGTTCCTTTTATTCAGCGGATCATCAGATGAAGAATCCCGATTTCATGTTTGCAAATCATCTTCAGCTTGATTGGGAAAGGAACGCCTTGCGATGGTGGTCGAGGAGGTTGAACGCAATTGTTGTGAGGTCCGTTAAAGAAAAATTTCGCGGATTGTTTCCTAAAATATGAAGTGAAAAAGAAAAATGAGGAAGCGCGGTTTTACAAAGACTTGTTTAAATATTACAAAATTCTGTGTTTATGTTAAAATTTGAATTATGGCCGCGGTTTGACATATGATTAGGCCGTCCTATCGGCTTTCCTTTCCCTAGTGACAAATTTGTAAATCTTATGTGCAGAAGGACTCCTGGACTCCTCGACGCTCTGATGTGGTTCACGTAACTGTTGGTTCATGCATCCATGCACATAACTGGTAAACTATACCCATATCCGACATGATCGTGTAACCGGGCGAGAGGCCGTGGTTTGCCAAATGATTAAGCCCCTTATCGGCTTTTCGTCCCCGGGAAAAATAGGAAAGTCATATCCTGTAAAAATACAAAAAGTAGTACTTATAGTACTTAAGTAGTATTTATAAATACCCGTCATGGTAAGGATAGCAGAGGCAACTATGTAGTTGCTCTATTATGTGTCTTATAATAAATAAATGGAATAACTTGAATAAAATAAGCATATATATATATTCCGCGATCAATCATGACCCAATCAATTTCAACGTAATATTATAGTTTATAACGAACGAGTATGTTTTGTTAGGTGACTTCTATTGTTCACCTTTAAAATGATCCAGTGACTTTCAAAGGGTGCGAGATACACTTCGGCGAATTCATAAAACAACGCAATGTAGTCGTGCTTCTTTATATAACCGTAAAAAGAACAACCCACCGATACTGTAGTTCTGTTTATGTATTTGTATGTAGACTGTCAGCTAGTTATAGTTTGGTATATCCCGAATATTAATTTAAAGACCTTAGAGTCGGCTTACACAACTTAGATAATAAACATATAAGGATTAACAAATTTGCCTTTTGGTTCCATTTCTAATCTCTTAGGTAAATAAAGGCTCTATTTATAAGTTTTTCATCAGTGTTTTTACAGTGCTAAGTTGAATTTGACTCTATATTGAGAGAAATTACTGATGTCTGAATCAAACTCAACTAACGAAAAGAAGAACAAGATGTACGCGTCGTTATATTTCGTACGAAAACGAGAGTTTCATTTCTTGTTTTCGTTTGAATATTCCCACAAAGACGAAGAATTCTCGAAAGCGGGAGCAAAATTGATTTTTAACTTCGGAATGCTTCCACGGGTGAAAGCTGGCGACTTAATCCAAGTACGCTTATTCCCTGAAAAGGTGAGATAATTCTCTTTCATTAATAAAAACCATGTTTTATATCACATCCAGCTTAACGTGTTATAATAGCGTCATATCTAACTTTAAAATCAATTCATGAGTTATTTATCTATATATTTACAGCCAAGAGAGGGCGTTGATGAGTATTTTAGAAATGGTGGGAAGTATTCATTTACGGTGCTCAACGACTGGTTGGATAGTGGTGATTCGCATACTTTCAACATCCTCTCTTCATTTGAATGTGATTACTCAAATGATCTCATCATATGCGAAATCAAAATAAATGACGACGTAGTCATGACAAGAGAGTTCGTGGCATATCTAAACTACCCTCCTTTACAGGTGAGCAAGAACTTTCTTAAAAAATCTTTCATTCGTAATAAGATAACATGTGAGAACTCAGTCCAATCATTCTAATGACGTGTCTCGGCAAATTTTACATGATATTTTAAGTTTTATTATCAAACCATATCCTGAATATCTCAGTCAAAAATTCATCCTAACTGTCATTGAATTACGACATCTTTCCAGCCATTCTGATTTAGTAAATATTTGTGGCTAATTTGAGACAAAGTCCAACCAAAAAAAAAACACATAAAAAGTGGTATCTATCCAGCTAAGACTTATGGTTAGACTTAGGAATGCACATAGCAACAGAAATTCATGTTTTTTAAATCATTCACAAACCTAATCCCAACTGAATAATTACTAATTTGGTACTTACAAACGTGGCGGGTCTGTTTTCCGCAAATTTCACATTTGCGTTATGTCATAATTTTATTTCGATTTTCCTTATTTTATTTCTATTACAAATTCGGGGACTGGCTATGTTAGCTAAGTAAATATACCCCCTGTTTCAGTTTTCAGGTCCTTACACAACTTGCTGTAAAGTAGGCAAACAAAATTAGTTACCTCCATATTGGTACACAAACTTCTGAAGCGACTACATTTTTTGCATCAGTAGCGATTGCTTTGTACAAAAGATCTCAATTTTTTTTATTCCACAGAATAAAGAGGACTAATTATCACCCAAAGTTCCAAGTGATCCTCTACGCAAAGGAAACTGAAGTTCAAAGAGTCTAGTTTTTTGAAATAGCATCAATGAACATCAATAAATATTCACGACTGCATAAGAATGATATTTTGTTTTTTGATAGGTTTTATTGTTTATTATAGTCAAATTATAACTTATAACAAATGGGATTATATTTCGAAAATAGCATAATGTATTGACTTGAACAACAGATATTGTATAAAGCTGTGGGAATGAACCAGAACAAGATATAATACCAGATGGGTTCGCTAGAGAGGTGCTCGTGTTGCAATTTGAAAAATGCGCGCAAGATGAAGAACGCATTTCCGCAACCGTGACGCAAAACTGGTGATTTCCCAAAGTCGGGATATTTCTCTTTGTTGTGTGAATGTGTTCCGCATGGTGACCGTACATTTGAACCCATGTACATTTGAGCCCATGCGTATATCCACGGGTTCAATCTATATGCGGGTGCTAAAACCCATGGGTTAGGGTTAGTATGGGTTTAACTATCCGTGATACAAAACAAATTCCATAGGTGCAATAGCATACAGGTGCAATTGTCATGGGTTCAAATGTACGTTGGTTCAAATGTAATGGAACCGTTCCGCACGCGTATTTTGATGCGTGATTAGGGGCTTTGTTAGTCTAGTTTAAAAATTAGACAAATTAAATTTCACAATTTGAAAATATATCTCTTAAAAACAAGATATTAAAACAGAAATGATATGAAAATGACATCGAAGGCAACCGCAACCGTCTTTAATAGAACAGATAAAAAAAAGGTCAATTTTATTTTTCCTACTGCAGATACAAAACGGCGCTCCAGAAGAGTGTGTATGGATATGGAGGTAACTCATTTTTTCGCCCATTTTACATCAAGTCATGTAATGGTACTGAAACCTATGGACAGGGGGTATATTCACTTGGCTAACACAAACAGTCACCGAACTCGTAATAGAACCAAAATATGGAAAATTAGATTAAAATTAGGACCTAACCCTGATCTGGTACACACACTTGACAGCGTCTTTGATTAGATAAATTCAGATTATTTCTAAGCTTGTTTCGCAAAATGTGGCGGTCGGAAATTCCAAAGTGACACTTCTCTCACAATTTAATTATAGCGCTCGATCAGTATAAATCTACTTTGTGACATTAATATTAATCAGTTAATTCAAAGCTAAGCATCCTTATCGGGTATCGGTTTAGTATAGGAATGGTCATAAAGCTTGAATTGTCATTTGTCTATGGCCACCTTTGTGAGGTTAGACTGGGCTAATACATAGACAGTAGATCAGGATTTTGGATCACCCGAATCGCCATTTATATGGGCTTCTCTGTGGAGGGCTATTGGGCTGACATATGCACGTGAGGTTCAAAATAGGGTTGAATATATGATCCCAATCGACATATGTATGGCTCCACCTGTAAAGGGATACTTGGCTGCGAATTACCTACAATAGGCTTATGATGGGTTCTAATCGCTATTTGTATGGGCTTCTCTGTGGAGGGCTATTAGGCTGCTATATGGACAATAGGTTAGGGACAGAGTGGGTATAGGGTCCCAATATCCCAAACGGACATTCATAATACTTCATGTTTTGCTAGCTCAATTTTCTATGTAAATTCACTAAGAACTCCAAAACAAGTTTTTAATCACATCCATCCGGCAATATAGACTCAAATCCGGAATACCAAATTTGGAAAAATTTACAAAATGTTTTATTGAGCAATTTTTAACTCATTCGGATTTAAGACTCTTGATGCACAATACCACAAATATATTTAGTTTCGTCTTATCAAGGTCTGACTTCTCATGCACTAACACTCATAGAATATTCATCCTCAATCTTGCTACAACATCCTTGCACTACATGCATATACGGAACCACCGACACATAGTAATTTGTGATGCAAAAACCGGCTCATTGGCGATCATGAAACTATCTCGATTTGATTCGTGAATAATTTTGAGCCATACCTGGATAAGATCAAGCGAAATTTCTTTGTGACAATTGTGACGTAACAAGCTAAAATTTAAATTTATTACGTGAAACTTCACGCGGCGGTTAACCGGTTAATTTTACCCGGTCAACGTTTAAAGTGTTTTCCCTGAAATTCCCAGCCCTATTAGTCAGACAAATGAAGTTTCGAGGTACATTGCAAACACTTAAGAACCTATTACACACTATCCAAATTTAGTGGTGAACCAATATTTTCAAGGGAAATTTATATTCATAAAAACGTTACTCGTAGTTTCGTCAGACTCAGGCTGGATGAAACACTTCGGTGGGTCGGATCCGCAAGTGCAGTTTTAAGTATTTTGTGGCGTCTAAAGCTGCCGCAAAATCATGGCGGGATTTTCAAACTAGGGTGACTGACATTTTAGCTGCCACAAACCAATGTCGAGATGCCGGTACCACGCCAACAAATTAAAAAACAATGGCGGGTAAAATTTCGCTGCGGTAACCACGACATGCCGGCTGTAATTGCAGGGCTGCCCCTGATGGTGACAAATATTGGGTAAGTTGGAACATTTTTCTTATGGATACAGTATTGATGAATTTGAGGTTAGTGATCAGGGGTAATTAGGGCGTAGTATGAATCCCTAAAAAAACAAATGTTCTCGAGTCATGAGACATATTGCTCGTTTATTCAAATTTATACTTAGTTTATAGGGATTCTGATTCAACAATCTCAACGTGTAAAATTGTAAACAAAATTACGCATTCCTCCGTTTATCGCCTTCTTATTGAATTTGATATCACACTCAACGACGTCGCCGGGACTCCATGCAGAACGCGTTGCCACAAAGTTGAAGTCATGACGCTTGTTCACTGCTACGAAGTCATTCGTTACCATGAAACAGTGCTCTCCTTTGTTATTGAACCTCTCGGTTTTAACACAATACTCGTCCCCGTCATGTGTTGTGTTCTGAGTACAAAAAGAAGTAATTTGTCCATGAGACTACTTAATTTCATCTTGTAAAAATGAAAAAATGTAATAAATCCTCGTCCCAAAGGCGATAAAAACAGTTAGGTTTTTAAGTACGTTTTTATTTGAAAAAAAAAAATAGGTATTTAGAGCATACTCTAATCCTATAAACATAGGGGATTTTATCACAAATCTTTGTTTTACAGACAAATGCTCTTGCGGCGATGTTTCATGCTGCGAGTCTCCTGTGGCGAAATTTATTGGGGTGAATTTTTCGGACACCCTAAAAACTTACGATTTAGGTTTTAAACGAAAATTAGAGCTATTATGGTATCATGTGCTGTAATTTTGCTATAGTTTTATGTACCTAATGTACCTACCTTATGTTTTATGTACCTTTTCTGATTGCTTCATTTAATCGATATATGCACATTGCTATTCAATACACATCAATCGACATAGAGGCAGTGCATTTTCTTATTATTTAACATAAATATGCCCGAATCTAACAAAATAATATTTGGGGAATCGGATTTCACAATCTGTGCTAATTCTTCAATAACGATTCCAGTATTGATACCATTCTAAGCATGCATTGTGCCAGTAAAAAAATTATTCTGAAATTTTTATTCCATGATTGCTTGAATTCTGCAATAGCTTCGACAAACTTATTTGTCTTGATGGAAATTTCAGCCCGTTCTGCAAGTTAAAAAATATATAAATACGATATACTGTGTAAACTCAGCACATTGCAAAAATAATTTTTTATCACGTGGTTATTTTCATCGAATCTAAGATTTGGGAAACCGAATTGTAGGAGAATAAAAAACCAAACACAGATTTTTGAGCAAAGATGGGCTTTTTCATAGACAAGACTTTTATTCACTTTTTTTTTCTGAAGAATTAAATGAAATGGCAGCGAAAGATATGCTTTGTTTAATAACAGGCGAATATTAATAAATGGGCGTAATAAATATATGTCAAATAATTTCTGGACTTCACACCGCAAAGGTTCCCATTCCACTAATCGGTTGCGATTCCCCACACCAAAGTTAATGCATATGACACTGTAAACTTGCTACCTGTTTCTATATTCCAATCGTACCCGCTTTTAGAGGTGTAGTCAGGGGGGAATTTTAGAGGTGTAGTAAGAGCCTTTTTGAGTTGTGAAAAAAGCTTACTGAATATCGATATTCTTCAGAGGTGAAGAAAGTCAAAAAGACGTAGCAATAATAAAATGAAGCAGCCGTTTCTTGTCCTGTAAACAAACTGAGATACGAATTGGAATGGTTAGTGTAACTGTTCCGCATTATGAGTGGCGGCGGAAGCGGTAACAAATAAGCAGTTATGTTAGACACCCTCTGTAATGTGGAGAACTCGGAGATGTTTTCCCATCAAATACCAGGCAAGAAACAAGACTAAGAATTACTTTAAGACTAGTATCAATGCAGTTTCGAGTTGTTGTTGTCTTATTGCATTCTTTGTTGTGAGGAATTATACTCTAAAGTTCATGATTAAATAAACAAGCGGCTAGAATGTCTCATATAATCGTAATGGTTTCAACTTTTCAACTGTAAGAAACTACTAATAATACTACTTTGATTTTTATAACGAGTTAGTAACCACTGAACTGAAAATATATCTCTTTGTTAGTAACTCATGAAAAAGCAATAGGCCTCTGGGTAAACCATTATCATTCTCAGCTGCAAAACATCTAACTGTTTGAAATTTAAATAAAACGCCTGCTTTGTCCCAACAACAAACTCAACACCAACAATTGTAAATGGATACCTGAGTTCCTTTTATTCAGCGGATCATCAGATGAAGAATCCCGATTTCATGTTTGCAAATCATCTTCAGCTTGATTGGGAAAGGAACGCCTTGCGATGGTGGTCGAGGAGGTTGAACGCAATTGTTGTGAGGTCCGTTAAAGAAAAATTTCGCGGATTGTTTCCTAAAATATGAAGTGAAAAAGAAAAATGAGGAAGCGCGGTTTTACAAAGACTTGTTTAAATATTACAAAATTCTGTGTTTATGTTAAAATTTGAATTATGGCCGCGGTTTGACATATGATTAGGCCGTCCTATCGGCTTTCCTTTCCCTAGTGACAAATTTGTAAATCTTATGTGCAGAAGGACTCCTGGACTCCTCGACGCTCTGATGTGGTTCAGGTAACTGTTGGTTCATGCATCCATGCATATAACTGGTAAACTATTCCCATATCCGACATGATCGTGTAACCGGGCGAGAGGCCGTGGTTTGCCAAATGATTAAGTCCCTTATCGGCTTTTCGTCCCCGGGAAAAATAGGAAAGTCATATCCTGTAAAAATACAAAAAGTAGTACTTATAGTACTTAAGTAGTATTTATAAATACCCGTCATGGTAAGGATAGCAGAGGCAACTATGTAGTTGCTCTATTATGTGTCTTATAATAAATAAATGGAATAACTTGAATAAAATAAGCATATATATATATTCCGCGATCAATCATGACCCAATCAATTTCAACGTAATATTATAGTTTATAACGAACGAGTATGTTTTGTTAAGTGACTTCTATTGTTCACCTTTAAAATGATCCAGTGACTTTCAAAGGGTGCGAGATACACTTCGGCGAATTCATAAAACAACGCAATGT
>NW_027556620.1:0-2500 GCF_964204865.1 Styela clava
GCTCGTAGTTGGATTTTGGGCGAGCGCCGCCGGTCCGTCGCAAGGCGTGTCACTGGTTGCGTTCGCCTCACCTTCGGTTCTCCGTCGGTGCTCTTGACTGAGTGTCGGCGGTGGCCGATAAGTTTACTTTGAAAAAATTAGAGTGTTCAAAGCAGGCTGTTCGCCTGCATAGTGTTGCATGGAATAATGGAATAGGACCTCGGTTCTATTTTGTTGGTTTTCGGAGCACGAGGTAATGATTAAGAGGGACAGACGGGGGCGTCCGTACTCTGCCGTTAGAGGTGAAATTCTTGGATCGGCGGAAGACGAACTACTGCGAAAGCATTCGCCAAGAATGTTTTCTTTAATCAAGAGCGAAAGTCAGAGGTTCGAAGACGATCAGATACCGTCCTAGTTCTGACTATAAACGATGCCAACTAGCGATCGGGAGGCGTTACCATGACGACCTTTCCGGCAGCTTCCGGGAAACCAAAGTCTTTGGGTTCCGGGGGAAGTATGGTTGCAAAGCTGAAACTTAAAGGAATTGACGGAAGGGCACCACCAGGAGTGGAGCCTGCGGCTTAATTTGACTCAACACGGGGAAACTCACCCGGCCCGGACACAGGTAGGATTGACAGATTGAGAGCTCTTTCTTGATTCTGTGGGTGGTGGTGCATGGCCGTTCTTAGTTGGTGGAGCGATTTGTCTGGTTAATTCCGATAACGAACGAGACTCTGGCATGCTAAATAGTTACGCGACCTTCTCGGTCGGCGTCTAACTTCTTAGAGGGACTAGTGGCGTTTAGCCACACGAGATTGAGCAATAACAGGTCTGTGATGCCCTTAGATGTCCGGGGCCGCACGCGCGCTACACTGAGTGAAGCAGCGAGTGTCTAACCTAGGCCGAAAGGTCCGGGTAACCCGTTGAACCTCATTCGTGATTGGGATAGGGACTTGCAATTGTTTCCCTTGAACGAGGAATTCCCAGTAAGCGCAAGTCATCAACTTGCGTTGATTACGTCCCTGCCCTTTGTACACACCGCCCGTCGCTACTACCGATTGAATGGTTTAGTGAGATCCTTGGATCGGCCCCGTCGCGGCTGGCAACGGCCGCGTCGGCGTGTCGAGAAGACGATCAAACTTGATCATTTAGAGGAAGTAAAAGTCGTAACAAGGTTTCCGTAGGTGAACCTGCGGAAGGATCATTACCGAAAGTGGTGGTAGGCCCCGGCCGACCGCGCACTTAATTGTCTTTGGGTGCCGCCGAGAGGGCGGCCGTCAATCGGGGTTCCGCCCCGTGCGACACGCGTAACACGTTGGCATAGCAAGGCAGCCGAGTGCGATGGTGGCTTCTGGGCACCGCGCTCGATGTGCCGCCGGCCCAGCCCGGCGGTCGCTCGGCGCCGTTTGTTGGTGTTTTTGTGCAGTTGTTGTCGGTGGTGGTTTTGTGGTCGATCCCACAGTGTGACGTCCGCGCGCTTCGGCGCCGGGCGAAACGTCGAGGACGACTCTTAACGGTGGATCACTCGGCTCGCGAGTCGATGAAGGACGCAGCCAAGTGCGAGAAGTAATGTGAATTGCAGAACACATTGAACGTCGACCTTCTGAACGCGAATTGCGGTCTCGGGTCAATCCCGGGACCGCGTCTGCCTCAGGGTCGCGTTCGTCCTCACCCGAGGGCCGTCGCCTGGCCTCTGCGAAGACGGCCGGGCGTCGCCCCAAGTTGAAGCGGTCGCCGAGCTTTCTCGGCGCGACCGCGTGTCCCGTACACCGCCGGCCCCTCGACGTGTTCAACTACGTTCGAGGGGCGGGTCCAGGTCGGTCGGTCCGGTCACGAGATCAAGACCGACCGTGGGCCAAGGCGGCGACGGTACGCGCTCGGTCGGCGCCGGCGGCGACGACTTGCGATGCCAGCGGGCCGTGTAAGAAGCGGCCCGCTTGACACATACGACCTGAGTTCAGGCGAGAGCACCCGCTGAATTTAAGCATATTATTAAGCGGAGGAAAAGAAACCAACAGGGATTCCCTGAGTAACGGCGAGTGAACCGGGAAGAGTCCAGCGTCGAATCTGCGCGCTTTTCGAGCGCGCCGAGTTGTGACGTACGGAAGTCCCAGTGCGGCTAACGGCGAGCGCCGGTGTCCTTCTGATCGAGGCCTCGTCCCACGGCGGGTGTTAGGCCCATAGGGGCGCTTGCCTTGGCCGCTTCGGGTCTTCTCGGAGTCGGGTTGTTTGGGAATGCAGCCCAAAGCGGGTGGTAAACTCCACCTAAGACTAAATACGGTCGCGAGACCGATAGCGGACAAGTACCGTGAGGGAAAGTTGAAAAGCACTTTGAAGAGAGAGTTCAAGAGTACGTGAAACCGTTGAGAGGCAAACGGGAGGGCCCGTCAGGTCGCCGGCTCGCTTTCAGTTGGGTGCGGGGGCGCGCCGTCTCGGTTCGCGGACGCTTAAGGCGCCGCTGCCGAGTCGGCTCGCGCACCGTCTCAGCGCACTAGCGACCGGCGCGGGTCACGACCGGTTT
>NW_027556620.1:7500-17500 GCF_964204865.1 Styela clava
CCCTTTTCTCGGTGGCTGGCGGGCGAGAGAGTGCTGCGTCGCCGGCATCGGCGTCGAAAGAAGCCGAGCCGAAAAAAGTTAATGTACAAACGTGCAAGCATACTAACCTAACCCTAGGTAAGGCATGTCAGAGCGAAAGACAGTAAACTCGAATGAGCCATGAAAGAGCGGTGCGGGGCCGGTCGGAGCGCACCCTTTTCTCGGTGGCTGGCGGGCGAGAGAGTGCTGCGTCGCCGGCATCGGCGTCGAAAGAAGCCGAGCCGAAAAAAGTTAAAGTACAAACGTGCAAGCATACTAACCTAACCCTAGGTAAGGCATGTCAGAGCGAAAGACAGTAATTTCGAATGAGCCAAGAAAGAGCGGTGCGGGGCCGGTCGGAGCGCACCCTTTTCTAGGTGGCTGGCGGGCGAGAGAGTGCTGCGTCGCCGGCATCGGCGTCGAAAGAAGCCGAGCCAAAAAAAGTTAAAGTACAAACGTGCAAGCATACTAACCTAACCCTAGGTAAGGCATGTCAGAGCGAAAGACAGTAATTTCGAATGAGCCATGAAAGAGCGGTGCGGGGCCGGTCGGAGCGCACCCTTTTCTCGGTGGCTGGCGGGCGAGAGAGTGCTGCGTCGCCGGCATCGGCGTCGAAAGAAGCCGAGCCGAAAAAAGTTAAAGTACAAACGTGCAAGCATACTAACCTAACCCTAGGTAAGGCATGTCAGAGCGAAAGACAGTAATTTCGAATGAGCCAAGAAAGAGCGGTGCGGGGCCGGTCGGAGCGCACCCTTTTCTAGGTGGCTGGCGGGCGAGAGAGTGCTGCGTCGCCGGCATCGGCGTCGAAAGAAGCCGAGCCAAAAAAAGTTAAAGTACAAACGTGCAAGCATACTAACCTAACCCTAGGTAAGGCATGTCAGAGCGAAAGACAGTAATTTCGAATGAGCCAAGAAAGAGCGGTGCGGGGCCGGTCGGAGCGCACCCTTTTCTCGGTGGCTGGCGGGCGAGAGAGTGCTGCGTCGCCGGCATCGGCGTCGAAAGAAGCCGAGCCGAAAAAAGTTAAAGTACAAACGTGCAAGCATACTAACCTAACCCTAGGTAAGGCATGTCAGAGCGAAAGACAGTAATTTCGAATGAGCCAAGAAAGAGCGGTGCGGGGCCGGTCGGAGCGCACCCTTTTCTAGGTGGCTGGCGGGCGAGAGAGTGCTGCGTCGCCGGCATCGGCGTCGAAAGAAGCCGAGCCAAAAAAAGTTAAAGTACAAACGTGCAAGCATACTAACCTAACCCTAGGTAAGGCATGTCAGAGCGAAAGACAGTAAACTCGAATGAGCCATGAAAGAGCGGTGCGGGGCCGGTCGGAGCGCACCCTTTTCTCGGTGGCTGGCGGGCGAGAGAGTGCTGCGTCGCCGGCATCGGCGTCGAAAGAAGCCGAGCCGAAAAAAGTTAAAGTACAAACGTGCAAGCATACTAACCTAACCCTAGGTAAGGCATGTCAGAGCGAAAGACAGTAATTTCGAATGAGCCAAGAAAGAGCGGTGCGGGGCCGGTCGGAGCGCACCCTTTTCTAGGTGGCTGGCGGGCGAGAGAGTGCTGCGTCGCCGGCATCGGCGTCGAAAGAAGCCGAGCCAAAAAAAGTTAAAGTACAAACGTGCAAGCATACTAACCTAACCCTAGGTAAGGCATGTCAGAGCGAAAGACAGTAATTTCGAATGAGCCATGAAAGAGCGGTGCGGGGCCGGTCGGAGCGCACCCTTTTCTCGGTGGCTGGCGGGCGAGAGAGTGCTGCGTCGCCGGCATCGGCGTCGAAAGAAGCCGAGCCGAAAAAAGTTAATGTACAAACGTGCAAGCATACTAACCTAACCCTAGGTAAGGCATGTCAGAGCGAAAGACAGTAATTTCGAATGAGCCAAGAAAGAGCGGTGCGGGGCCGGTCGGAGCGCACCCTTTTCTCGGTGGCTGGCGGGCGAGAGAGTGCTGCGTCGCCGGCATCGGCGTCGAAAGAAGCCGAGCCGAAAAAAGTTAATGTACAAACGTGCAAGCATACTAACCTAACCCTAGGTAAGGCATGTCAGAGCGAAAGACAGTAAACTCGAATGAGCCATGAAAGAGCGGTGCGGGGCCGGTCGGAGCGCACCCTTTTCTCGGTGGCTGGCGGGCGAGAGAGTGCTGCGTCGCCGGCATCGGCGTCGAAAGAAGCCGAGCCGAAAAAAGTTAAAGTACAAACGTGCAAGCATACTAACCTAACCCTAGGTAAGGCATGTCAGAGCGAAAGACAGTAATTTCGAATGAGCCAAGAAAGAGCGGTGCGGGGCCGGTCGGAGCGCACCCTTTTCTAGGTGGCTGGCGGGCGAGAGAGTGCTGCGTCGCCGGCATCGGCGTCGAAAGAAGCCGAGCCAAAAAAAGTTAAAGTACAAACGTGCAAGCATACTAACCTAACCCTAGGTAAGGCATGTCAGAGCGAAAGACAGTAATTTCGAATGAGCCATGAAAGAGCGGTGCGGGGCCGGTCGGAGCGCACCCTTTTCTCGGTGGCTGGCGGGCGAGAGAGTGCTGCGTCGCCGGCATCGGCGTCGAAAGAAGCCGAGCCGAAAAAAGTTAATGTACAAACGTGCAAGCATACTAACCTAACCCTAGGTAAGGCATGTCAGAGCGAAAGACAGTAATTTCGAATGAGCCATGAAAGAGCGGTGCGGGGCCGGTCGGAGCGCACCCTTTTCTCGGTGGCTGGCGGGCGAGAGAGTGCTGCGTCGCCGGCATCGGCGTCGAAAGAAGCCGAGCCAAAAAAAGTTAAAGTACAAACGTGCAAGCATACTAACCTAACCCTAGGTAAGGCATGTCAGAGCGAAAGACAGTAATTTCGAATGAGCCAAGAAAGAGCGGTGCGGGGCCGGTCGGAGCGCACCCTTTTCTCGGTGGCTGGCGGGCGAGAGAGTGCTGCGTCGCCGGCATCGGCGTCGAAAGAAGCCGAGCCGAAAAAAGTTAAAGTACAAACGTGCAAGCATACTAACCTAACCCTAGGTAAGGCATGTCAGAGCGAAAGACAGTAATTTCGAATGAGCCAAGAAAGAGCGGTGCGGGGCCGGTCGGAGCGCACCCTTTTCTAGGTGGCTGGCGGGCGAGAGAGTGCTGCGTCGCCGGCATCGGCGTCGAAAGAAGCCGAGCCAAAAAAAGTTAAAGTACAAACGTGCAAGCATACTAACCTAACCCTAGGTAAGGCATGTCAGAGCGAAAGACAGTAAACTCGAATGAGCCATGAAAGAGCGGTGCGGGGCCGGTCGGAGCGCACCCTTTTCTCGGTGGCTGGCGGGCGAGAGAGTGCTGCGTCGCCGGCATCGGCGTCGAAAGAAGCCGAGCCGAAAAAAGTTAAAGTACAAACGTGCAAGCATACTAACCTAACCCTAGGTAAGGCATGTCAGAGCGAAAGACAGTAATTTCGAATGAGCCAAGAAAGAGCGGTGCGGGGCCGGTCGGAGCGCACCCTTTTCTAGGTGGCTGGCGGGCGAGAGAGTGCTGCGTCGCCGGCATCGGCGTCGAAAGAAGCCGAGCCAAAAAAAGTTAAAGTACAAACGTGCAAGCATACTAACCTAACCCTAGGTAAGGCATGTCAGAGCGAAAGACAGTAATTTCGAATGAGCCAAGAAAGAGCGGTGCGGGGCCGGTCGGAGCGCACCCTTTTCTCGGTGGCTGGCGGGCGAGAGAGTGCTGCGTCGCCGGCATCGGCGTCGAAAGAAGCCGAGCCGAAAAAAGTTAAAGTACAAACGTGCAAGCATACTAACCTAACCCTAGGTAAGGCATGTCAGAGCGAAAGACAGTAATTTCGAATGAGCCAAGAAAGAGCGGTGCGGGGCCGGTCGGAGCGCACCCTTTTCTAGGTGGCTGGCGGGCGAGAGAGTGCTGCGTCGCCGGCATCGGCGTCGAAAGAAGCCGAGCCAAAAAAAGTTAAAGTACAAACGTGCAAGCATACTAACCTAACCCTAGGTAAGGCATGTCAGAGCGAAAGACAGTAATTTCGAATGAGCCATGAAAGAGCGGTGCGGGGCCGGTCGGAGCGCACCCTTTTCTCGGTGGCTGGCGGGCGAGAGAGTGCTGCGTCGCCGGCATCGGCGTCGAAAGAAGCCGAGCCGAAAAAAGTTAAAGTACAAACGTGCAAGCATACTAACCTAACCCTAGGTAAGGCATGTCAGAGCGAAAGACAGTAATTTCGAATGAGCCAAGAAAGAGCGGTGCGGGGCCGGTCGGAGCGCACCCTTTTCTAGGTGGCTGGCGGGCGAGAGAGTGCTGCGTCGCCGGCATCGGCGTCGAAAGAAGCCGAGCCAAAAAAAGTTAAAGTACAAACGTGCAAGCATACTAACCTAACCCTAGGTAAGGCATGTCAGAGCGAAAGACAGTAATTTCGAATGAGCCAAGAAAGAGCGGTGCGGGGCCGGTCGGAGCGCACCCTTTTCTCGGTGGCTGGCGGGCGAGAGAGTGCTGCGTCGCCGGCATCGGCGTCGAAAGAAGCCGAGCCGAAAAAAGTTAAAGTACAAACGTGCAAGCATACTAACCTAACCCTAGGTAAGGCATGTCAGAGCGAAAGACAGTAATTTCGAATGAGCCAAGAAAGAGCGGTGCGGGGCCGGTCGGAGCGCACCCTTTTCTAGGTGGCTGGCGGGCGAGAGAGTGCTGCGTCGCCGGCATCGGCGTCGAAAGAAGCCGAGCCAAAAAAAGTTAAAGTACAAACGTGCAAGCATACTAACCTAACCCTAGGTAAGGCATGTCAGAGCGAAAGACAGTAAACTCGAATGAGCCATGAAAGAGCGGTGCGGGGCCGGTCGGAGCGCACCCTTTTCTCGGTGGCTGGCGGGCGAGAGAGTGCTGCGTCGCCGGCATCGGCGTCGAAAGAAGCCGAGCCGAAAAAAGTTAAAGTACAAACGTGCAAGCATACTAACCTAACCCTAGGTAAGGCATGTCAGAGCGAAAGACAGTAATTTCGAATGAGCCAAGAAAGAGCGGTGCGGGGCCGGTCGGAGCGCACCCTTTTCTAGGTGGCTGGCGGGCGAGAGAGTGCTGCGTCGCCGGCATCGGCGTCGAAAGAAGCCGAGCCAAAAAAAGTTAAAGTACAAACGTGCAAGCATACTAACCTAACCCTAGGTAAGGCATGTCAGAGCGAAAGACAGTAATTTCGAATGAGCCATGAAAGAGCGGTGCGGGGCCGGTCGGAGCGCACCCTTTTCTCGGTGGCTGGCGGGCGAGAGAGTGCTGCGTCGCCGGCATCGGCGTCGAAAGAAGCCGAGCCGAAAAAAGTTAATGTACAAACGTGCAAGCATACTAACCTAACCCTAGGTAAGGCATGTCAGAGCGAAAGACAGTAATTTCGAATGAGCCAAGAAAGAGCGGTGCGGGGCCGGTCGGAGCGCACCCTTTTCTCGGTGGCTGGCGGGCGAGAGAGTGCTGCGTCGCCGGCATCGGCGTCGAAAGAAGCCGAGCCGAAAAAAGTTAAAGTACAAACGTGCAAGCATACTAACCTAACCCTAGGTAAGGCATGTCAGAGCGAAAGACAGTAATTTCGAATGAGCCAAGAAAGAGCGGTGCGGGGCCGGTCGGAGCGCACCCTTTTCTAGGTGGCTGGCGGGCGAGAGAGTGCTGCGTCGCCGGCATCGGCGTCGAAAGAAGCCGAGCCAAAAAAAGTTAAAGTACAAACGTGCAAGCATACTAACCTAACCCTAGGTAAGGCATGTCAGAGCGAAAGACAGTAATTTCGAATGAGCCATGAAAGAGCGGTGCGGGGCCGGTCGGAGCGCACCCTTTTCTCGGTGGCTGGCGGGCGAGAGAGTGCTGCGTCGCCGGCATCGGCGTCGAAAGAAGCCGAGCCGAAAAAAGTTAATGTACAAACGTGCAAGCATACTAACCTAACCCTAGGTAAGGCATGTCAGAGCGAAAGACAGTAATTTCGAATGAGCCAAGAATGAGCGGTGCGGGGCCGGTCGGAGCGCACCCTTTTCTCGGTGGCTGGCGGGCGAGAGAGTGCTGCGTCGCCGGCATCGGCGTCGAAAGAAGCCGAGCCGAAAAAAGTTAATGTACAAACGTGCAAGCATACTAACCTAACCCTAGGTAAGGCATGTCAGAGCGAAAGACAGTAATTTCGAATGAGCCATGAAAGAGCGGTGCGGGGCCGGTCGGAGCGCACCCTTTTCTCGGTGGCTGGCGGGCGAGAGAGTGCTGCGTCGCCGGCATCGGCGTCGAAAGAAGCCGAGCCGAAAAAAGTTAAAGTACAAACGTGCAAGCATACTAACCTAACCCTAGGTAAGGCATGTCAGAGCGAAAGACAGTAATTTCGAATGAGCCAAGAAAGAGCGGTGCGGGGCCGGTCGGAGCGCACCCTTTTCTAGGTGGCTGGCGGGCGAGAGAGTGCTGCGTCGCCGGCATCGGCGTCGAAAGAAGCCGAGCCAAAAAAAGTTAAAGTACAAACGTGCAAGCATACTAACCTAACCCTAGGTAAGGCATGTCAGAGCGAAAGACAGTAATTTCGAATGAGCCAAGAAAGAGCGGTGCGGGGCCGGTCGGAGCGCACCCTTTTCTCGGTGGCTGGCGGGCGAGAGAGTGCTGCGTCGCCGGCATCGGCGTCGAAAGAAGCCGAGCCGAAAAAAGTTAAAGTACAAACGTGCAAGCATACTAACCTAACCCTAGGTAAGGCATGTCAGAGCGAAAGACAGTAATTTCGAATGAGCCATGAAAGAGCGGTGCGGGGCCGGTCGGAGCGCACCCTTTTCTCGGTGGCTGGCGGGCGAGAGAGTGCTGCGTCGCCGGCATCGGCGTCGAAAGAAGCCGAGCCGAAAAAAGTTAAAGTACAAACGTGCAAGCATACTAACCTAACCCTAGGTAAGGCATGTCAGAGCGAAAGACAGTAATTTCGAATGAGCCAAGAAAGAGCGGTGCGGGGCCGGTCGGAGCGCACCCTTTTCTCGGTGGCTGGCGGGCGAGAGAGTGCTGCGTCGCCGGCATCGGCGTCGAAAGAAGCCGAGCCGAAAAAAGTTAATGTACAAACGTGCAAGCATACTAACCTAACCCTAGGTAAGGCATGTCAGAGCGAAAGACAGTAAACTCGAATGAGCCATGAAAGAGCGGTGCGGGGCCGGTCGGAGCGCACCCTTTTCTCGGTGGCTGGCGGGCGAGAGAGTGCTGCGTCGCCGGCATCGGCGTCGAAAGAAGCCGAGCCGAAAAAAGTTAAAGTACAAACGTGCAAGCATACTAACCTAACCCTAGGTAAGGCATGTCAGAGCGAAAGACAGTAATTTCGAATGAGCCAAGAAAGAGCGGTGCGGGGCCGGTCGGAGCGCACCCTTTTCTAGGTGGCTGGCGGGCGAGAGAGTGCTGCGTCGCCGGCATCGGCGTCGAAAGAAGCCGAGCCAAAAAAAGTTAAAGTACAAACGTGCAAGCATACTAACCTAACCCTAGGTAAGGCATGTCAGAGCGAAAGACAGTAATTTCGAATGAGCCATGAAAGAGCGGTGCGGGGCCGGTCGGAGCGCACCCTTTTCTCGGTGGCTGGCGGGCGAGAGAGTGCTGCGTCGCCGGCATCGGCGTCGAAAGAAGCCGAGCCGAAAAAAGTTAAAGTACAAACGTGCAAGCATACTAACCTAACCCTAGGTAAGGCATGTCAGAGCGAAAGACAGTAATTTCGAATGAGCCAAGAAAGAGCGGTGCGGGGCCGGTCGGAGCGCACCCTTTTCTAGGTGGCTGGCGGGCGAGAGAGTGCTGCGTCGCCGGCATCGGCGTCGAAAGAAGCCGAGCCAAAAAAAGTTAAAGTACAAACGTGCAAGCATACTAACCTAACCCTAGGTAAGGCATGTCAGAGCGAAAGACAGTAATTTCGAATGAGCCAAGAAAGAGCGGTGCGGGGCCGGTCGGAGCGCACCCTTTTCTCGGTGGCTGGCGGGCGAGAGAGTGCTGCGTCGCCGGCATCGGCGTCGAAAGAAGCCGAGCCGAAAAAAGTTAAAGTACAAACGTGCAAGCATACTAACCTAACCCTAGGTAAGGCATGTCAGAGCGAAAGACAGTAATTTCGAATGAGCCAAGAAAGAGCGGTGCGGGGCCGGTCGGAGCGCACCCTTTTCTAGGTGGCTGGCGGGCGAGAGAGTGCTGCGTCGCCGGCATCGGCGTCGAAAGAAGCCGAGCCAAAAAAAGTTAAAGTACAAACGTGCAAGCATACTAACCTAACCCTAGGTAAGGCATGTCAGAGCGAAAGACAGTAAACTCGAATGAGCCATGAAAGAGCGGTGCGGGGCCGGTCGGAGCGCACCCTTTTCTCGGTGGCTGGCGGGCGAGAGAGTGCTGCGTCGCCGGCATCGGCGTCGAAAGAAGCCGAGCCGAAAAAAGTTAAAGTACAAACGTGCAAGCATACTAACCTAACCCTAGGTAAGGCATGTCAGAGCGAAAGACAGTAATTTCGAATGAGCCAAGAAAGAGCGGTGCGGGGCCGGTCGGAGCGCACCCTTTTCTAGGTGGCTGGCGGGCGAGAGAGTGCTGCGTCGCCGGCATCGGCGTCGAAAGAAGCCGAGCCAAAAAAAGTTAAAGTACAAACGTGCAAGCATACTAACCTAACCCTAGGTAAGGCATGTCAGAGCGAAAGACAGTAATTTCGAATGAGCCATGAAAGAGCGGTGCGGGGCCGGTCGGAGCGCACCCTTTTCTCGGTGGCTGGCGGGCGAGAGAGTGCTGCGTCGCCGGCATCGGCGTCGAAAGAAGCCGAGCCGAAAAAAGTTAATGTACAAACGTGCAAGCATACTAACCTAACCCTAGGTAAGGCATGTCAGAGCGAAAGACAGTAATTTCGAATGAGCCAAGAAAGAGCGGTGCGGGGCCGGTCGGAGCGCACCCTTTTCTCGGTGGCTGGCGGGCGAGAGAGTGCTGCGTCGCCGGCATCGGCGTCGAAAGAAGCCGAGCCGAAAAAAGTTAAAGTACAAACGTGCAAGCATACTAACCTAACCCTAGGTAAGGCATGTCAGAGCGAAAGACAGTAATTTCGAATGAGCCAAGAAAGAGCGGTGCGGGGCCGGTCGGAGCGCACCCTTTTCTAGGTGGCTGGCGGGCGAGAGAGTGCTGCGTCGCCGGCATCGGCGTCGAAAGAAGCCGAGCCAAAAAAAGTTAAAGTACAAACGTGCAAGCATACTAACCTAACCCTAGGTAAGGCATGTCAGAGCGAAAGACAGTAATTTCGAATGAGCCATGAAAGAGCGGTGCGGGGCCGGTCGGAGCGCACCCTTTTCTCGGTGGCTGGCGGGCGAGAGAGTGCTGCGTCGCCGGCATCGGCGTCGAAAGAAGCCGAGCCGAAAAAAGTTAATGTACAAACGTGCAAGCATACTAACCTAACCCTAGGTAAGGCATGTCAGAGCGAAAGACAGTAATTTCGAATGAGCCAAGAATGAGCGGTGCGGGGCCGGTCGGAGCGCACCCTTTTCTCGGTGGCTGGCGGGCGAGAGAGTGCTGCGTCGCCGGCATCGGCGTCGAAAGAAGCCGAGCCGAAAAAAGTTAATGTACAAACGTGCAAGCATACTAACCTAACCCTAGGTAAGGCATGTCAGAGCGAAAGACAGTAAACTCGAATGAGCCATGAAAGAGCGGTGCGGGGCCGGTCGGAGCGCACCCTTTTCTCGGTGGCTGGCGGGCGAGAGAGTGCTGCGTCGCCGGCATCGGCGTCGAAAGAAGCCGAGCCAAAAAAAGTTAAAGTACAAACGTGCAAGCATACTAACCTAACCCTAGGTAAGGCATGTCAGAGCGAAAGACAGTAATTTCGAATGAGCCATGAAAGAGCGGTGCGGGGCCGGTCGGAGCGCACCCTTTTCTCGGTGGCTGGCGGGCGAGAGAGTGCTGCGTCGCCGGCATCGGCGTCGAAAGAAGCCGAGCCGAAAAAAGTTAAAGTACAAACGTGCAAGCATACTAACCTAACCCTAGGTAAGGCATGTCAGAGCGAAAGACAGTAATTTCGAATGAGCCAAGAAAGAGCGGTGCGGGGCCGGTCGGAGCGCACCCTTTTCTAGGTGGC
>NW_027556620.1:27500-35000 GCF_964204865.1 Styela clava
CATACTAACCTAACCCTAGGTAAGGCATGTCAGAGCGAAAGACAGTAATTTCGAATGAGCCAAGAAAGAGCGGTGCGGGGCCGGTCGGAGCGCACCCTTTTCTAGGTGGCTGGCGGGCGAGAGAGTGCTGCGTCGCCGGCATCGGCGTCGAAAGAAGCCGAGCCAAAAAAAGTTAAAGTACAAACGTGCAAGCATACTAACCTAACCCTATGTAAGGCATGTCAGAGCGAAAGACAGTAAACTCGAATGAGCCATGAAAGAGCGGTGCGGGGCCGGTCGGAGCGCACCCTTTTCTCGGTGGCTGGCGGGCGAGAGAGTGCTGCGTCGCCGGCATCGGCGTCGAAAGAAGCCGAGCCGAAAAAAGTTAAAGTACAAACGTGCAAGCATACTAACCTAACCCTAGGTAAGGCATGTCAGAGCGAAAGACAGTAATTTCGAATGAGCCAAGAAAGAGCGGTGCGGGGCCGGTCGGAGCGCACCCTTTTCTAGGTGGCTGGCGGGCGAGAGAGTGCTGCGTCGCCGGCATCGGCGTCGAAAGAAGCCGAGCCAAAAAAAGTTAAAGTACAAACGTGCAAGCATACTAACCTAACCCTAGGTAAGGCATGTCAGAGCGAAAGACAGTAATTTCGAATGAGCCATGAAAGAGCGGTGCGGGGCCGGTCGGAGCGCACCCTTTTCTCGGTGGCTGGCGGGCGAGAGAGTGCTGCGTCGCCGGCATCGGCGTCGAAAGAAGCCGAGCCGAAAAAAGTTAATGTACAAACGTGCAAGCATACTAACCTAACCCTAGGTAAGGCATGTCAGAGCGAAAGACAGTAATTTCGAATGAGCCAAGAAAGAGCGGTGCGGGGCCGGTCGGAGCGCACCCTTTTCTCGGTGGCTGGCGGGCGAGAGAGTGCTGCGTCGCCGGCATCGGCGTCGAAAGAAGCCGAGCCGAAAAAAGTTAAAGTACAAACGTGCAAGCATACTAACCTAACCCTAGGTAAGGCATGTCAGAGCGAAAGACAGTAATTTCGAATGAGCCAAGAAAGAGCGGTGCGGGGCCGGTCGGAGCGCACCCTTTTCTAGGTGGCTGGCGGGCGAGAGAGTGCTGCGTCGCCGGCATCGGCGTCGAAAGAAGCCGAGCCAAAAAAAGTTAAAGTACAAACGTGCAAGCATACTAACCTAACCCTAGGTAAGGCATGTCAGAGCGAAAGACAGTAATTTCGAATGAGCCATGAAAGAGCGGTGCGGGGCCGGTCGGAGCGCACCCTTTTCTCGGTGGCTGGCGGGCGAGAGAGTGCTGCGTCGCCGGCATCGGCGTCGAAAGAAGCCGAGCCGAAAAAAGTTAATGTACAAACGTGCAAGCATACTAACCTAACCCTAGGTAAGGCATGTCAGAGCGAAAGACAGTAATTTCGAATGAGCCAAGAATGAGCGGTGCGGGGCCGGTCGGAGCGCACCCTTTTCTCGGTGGCTGGCGGGCGAGAGAGTGCTGCGTCGCCGGCATCGGCGTCGAAAGAAGCCGAGCCGAAAAAAGTTAATGTACAAACGTGCAAGCATACTAACCTAACCCTAGGTAAGGCATGTCAGAGCGAAAGACAGTAAACTCGAATGAGCCATGAAAGAGCGGTGCGGGGCCGGTCGGAGCGCACCCTTTTCTCGGTGGCTGGCGGGCGAGAGAGTGCTGCGTCGCCGGCATCGGCGTCGAAAGAAGCCGAGCCAAAAAAAGTTAAAGTACAAACGTGCAAGCATACTAACCTAACCCTAGGTAAGGCATGTCAGAGCGAAAGACAGTAATTTCGAATGAGCCATGAAAGAGCGGTGCGGGGCCGGTCGGAGCGCACCCTTTTCTCGGTGGCTGGCGGGCGAGAGAGTGCTGCGTCGCCGGCATCGGCGTCGAAAGAAGCCGAGCCGAAAAAAGTTAAAGTACAAACGTGCAAGCATACTAACCTAACCCTAGGTAAGGCATGTCAGAGCGAAAGACAGTAATTTCGAATGAGCCAAGAAAGAGCGGTGCGGGGCCGGTCGGAGCGCACCCTTTTCTAGGTGGCTGGCGGGCGAGAGAGTGCTGCGTCGCCGGCATCGGCGTCGAAAGAAGCCGAGCCAAAAAAAGTTAAAGTACAAACGTGCAAGCATACTAACCTAACCCTAGGTAAGGCATGTCAGAGCGAAAGACAGTAATTTCGAATGAGCCATGAAAGAGCGGTGCGGGGCCGGTCGGAGCGCACCCTTTTCTCGGTGGCTGGCGGGCGAGAGAGTGCTGCGTCGCCGGCATCGGCGTCGAAAGAAGCCGAGCCGAAAAAAGTTAAAGTACAAACGTGCAAGCATACTAACCTAACCCTAGGTAAGGCATGTCAGAGCGAAAGACAGTAATTTCGAATGAGCCAAGAAAGAGCGGTGCGGGGCCGGTCGGAGCGCACCCTTTTCTAGGTGGCTGGCGGGCGAGAGAGTGCTGCGTCGCCGGCATCGGCGTCGAAAGAAGCCGAGCCAAAAAAAGTTAAAGTACAAACGTGCAAGCATACTAACCTAACCCTAGGTAAGGCATGTCAGAGCGAAAGACAGTAATTTCGAATGAGCCATGAAAGAGCGGTGCGGGGCCGGTCGGAGCGCACCCTTTTCTCGGTGGCTGGCGGGCGAGAGAGTGCTGCGTCGCCGGCATCGGCGTCGAAAGAAGCCGAGCCGAAAAAAGTTAATGTACAAACGTGCAAGCATACTAACCTAACCCTAGGTAAGGCATGTCAGAGCGAAAGACAGTAATTTCGAATGAGCCAAGAAAGAGCGGTGCGGGGCCGGTCGGAGCGCACCCTTTTCTCGGTGGCTGGCGGGCGAGAGAGTGCTGCGTCGCCGGCATCGGCGTCGAAAGAAGCCGAGCCGAAAAAAGTTAAAGTACAAACGTGCAAGCATACTAACCTAACCCTAGGTAAGGCATGTCAGAGCGAAAGACAGTAATTTCGAATGAGCCAAGAAAGAGCGGTGCGGGGCCGGTCGGAGCGCACCCTTTTCTAGGTGGCTGGCGGGCGAGAGAGTGCTGCGTCGCCGGCATCGGCGTCGAAAGAAGCCGAGCCAAAAAAAGTTAAAGTACAAACGTGCAAGCATACTAACCTAACCCTAGGTAAGGCATGTCAGAGCGAAAGACAGTAATTTCGAATGAGCCATGAAAGAGCGGTGCGGGGCCGGTCGGAGCGCACCCTTTTCTCGGTGGCTGGCGGGCGAGAGAGTGCTGCGTCGCCGGCATCGGCGTCGAAAGAAGCCGAGCCGAAAAAAGTTAATGTACAAACGTGCAAGCATACTAACCTAACCCTAGGTAAGGCATGTCAGAGCGAAAGACAGTAATTTCGAATGAGCCAAGAATGAGCGGTGCGGGGCCGGTCGGAGCGCACCCTTTTCTCGGTGGCTGGCGGGCGAGAGAGTGCTGCGTCGCCGGCATCGGCGTCGAAAGAAGCCGAGCCGAAAAAAGTTAATGTACAAACGTGCAAGCATACTAACCTAACCCTAGGTAAGGCATGTCAGAGCGAAAGACAGTAAACTCGAATGAGCCATGAAAGAGCGGTGCGGGGCCGGTCGGAGCGCACCCTTTTCTCGGTGGCTGGCGGGCGAGAGAGTGCTGCGTCGCCGGCATCGGCGTCGAAAGAAGCCGAGCCAAAAAAAGTTAAAGTACAAACGTGCAAGCATACTAACCTAACCCTAGGTAAGGCATGTCAGAGCGAAAGACAGTAATTTCGAATGAGCCATGAAAGAGCGGTGCGGGGCCGGTCGGAGCGCACCCTTTTCTCGGTGGCTGGCGGGCGAGAGAGTGCTGCGTCGCCGGCATCGGCGTCGAAAGAAGCCGAGCCGAAAAAAGTTAAAGTACAAACGTGCAAGCATACTAACCTAACCCTAGGTAAGGCATGTCAGAGCGAAAGACAGTAATTTCGAATGAGCCAAGAAAGAGCGGTGCGGGGCCGGTCGGAGCGCACCCTTTTCTAGGTGGCTGGCGGGCGAGAGAGTGCTGCGTCGCCGGCATCGGCGTCGAAAGAAGCCGAGCCAAAAAAAGTTAAAGTACAAACGTGCAAGCATACTAACCTAACCCTAGGTAAGGCATGTCAGAGCGAAAGACAGTAATTTCGAATGAGCCATGAAAGAGCGGTGCGGGGCCGGTCGGAGCGCACCCTTTTCTCGGTGGCTGGCGGGCGAGAGAGTGCTGCGTCGCCGGCATCGGCGTCGAAAGAAGCCGAGCCGAAAAAAGTTAAAGTACAAACGTGCAAGCATACTAACCTAACCCTAGGTAAGGCATGTCAGAGCGAAAGACAGTAATTTCGAATGAGCCAAGAAAGAGCGGTGCGGGGCCGGTCGGAGCGCACCCTTTTCTCGGTGGCTGGCGGGCGAGAGAGTGCTGCGTCGCCGGCATCGGCGTCGAAAGAAGCCGAGCCGAAAAAAGTTAAAGTACAAACGCGATGCTAATGAGCGAGCCGTTGTCTCGACTAATATGTAGGGGGCGTTCGATCGAGCGTCTGGCTTGAGCGCTTGTCGGCCTAGCAGAACGGTCGCATTGTTATGCCCGGGTTTTAGGCACCGCTGCAGGCGGCCGGCAGAGCTCTTGTTTGTGCGAAACTGAATGGATCGAGCCCGAGAGAGGGCGAGCAAAGAAAAAACGCAAATCGCTCCGCCTGGCACTGCCGGCGAGAGCGTGGACGTCGCGGCCAGCGACTGTCGAAGCCGAGTACGGCCGCAGGCGATCGCCTCGGTCTTAAACGAATGCGACGAGCACGCGCCGGGCGGCCCAGCAAGGGCCGAGCGCAGCTGTCGCAGCTATCTGGTTGATCCTGCCAGTAGTGATATGCTTGTCTCAAAGATTAAGCCATGCAGGTGCAAGTACGAGTTCTCGTAAAGCGAAACTGCGAATGGCTCATTAAATCAGTCTTGGTTTATTTGGTCTCGTAAGCGAAGTGGATAACTGTGGTAATTCTAGAGCTAATACATGCATTAAGCGCCGACTTCGGGAGGCGCGCTTTTATCAGATCAAAACCGACCGGGTTCGTCCTGTGACGTTTGATGACTCTGGATAACCACGCGGATCGTACGGTCTCTGCACCGACGACGTATCATTCAAGTGTCTGCCCTATCAACTGTCGAAGGTACGCTACGTGCCTACCTTTGTGATAACGGGTAACGGGGAATCAGGGTTCGATTCCGGAGAGGGAGCCTGAGAAACGGCTACCACATCCAAGGAAGGCAGCAGGCGCGCAAATTACCCATTCCCGACACGGGGAGGTAGTGACGAAAAATAACAATACAGGACTCTAACGAGGCCCTGTAATTGGAATGAGTACATCCTAAAACTCTTAACGAGTATCCATTGGAGGGCAAGTCTGGTGCCAGCAGCCGCGGTAATTCCAGCTCCAACAGTGTATGCTAAAGTTGTTGCGGTTGAAAAGCTCGTAGTTGGATTTTGGGCGAGCGCCGCCGGTCCGTCGCAAGGCGTGTCACTGGTTGCGTTCGCCTCACCTTCGGTTCTCCGTCGGTGCTCTTGACTGAGTGTCGGCGGTGGCCGATAAGTTTACTTTGAAAAAATTAGAGTGTTCAAAGCAGGCTGTTCGCCTGCATAGTGTTGCATGGAATAATGGAATAGGACCTCGGTTCTATTTTGTTGGTTTTCGGAGCACGAGGTAATGATTAAGAGGGACAGACGGGGGCGTCCGTACTCTGCCGTTAGAGGTGAAATTCTTGGATCGGCGGAAGACGAACTACTGCGAAAGCATTCGCCAAGAATGTTTTCTTTAATCAAGAGCGAAAGTCAGAGGTTCGAAGACGATCAGATACCGTCCTAGTTCTGACTATAAACGATGCCAACTAGCGATCGGGAGGCGTTACCATGACGACCTTTCCGGCAGCTTCCGGGAAACCAAAGTCTTTGGGTTCCGGGGGAAGTATGGTTGCAAAGCTGAAACTTAAAGGAATTGACGGAAGGGCACCACCAGGAGTGGAGCCTGCGGCTTAATTTGACTCAACACGGGGAAACTCACCCGGCCCGGACACAGGTAGGATTGACAGATTGAGAGCTCTTTCTTGATTCTGTGGGTGGTGGTGCATGGCCGTTCTTAGTTGGTGGAGCGATTTGTCTGGTTAATTCCGATAACGAACGAGACTCTGGCATGCTAAATAGTTACGCGACCTTCTCGGTCGGCGTCTAACTTCTTAGAGGGACTAGTGGCGTTTAGCCACACGAGATTGAGCAATAACAGGTCTGTGATGCCCTTAGATGTCCGGGGCCGCACGCGCGCTACACTGAGTGAAGCAGCGAGTGTCTAACCTAGGCCGAAAGGTCCGGGTAACCCGTTGAACCTCATTCGTGATTGGGATAGGGACTTGCAATTGTTTCCCTTGAACGAGGAATTCCCAGTAAGCGCAAGTCATCAACTTGCGTTGATTACGTCCCTGCCCTTTGTACACACCGCCCGTCGCTACTACCGATTGAATGGTTTAGTGAGATCCTTGGATCGGCCCCGTCGCGGCTGGCAACGGCCGCGTCGGCGTGTCGAGAAGACGATCAAACTTGATCATTTAGAGGAAGTAAAAGTCGTAACAAGGTTTCCGTAGGTGAACCTGCGGAAGGATCATTACCGAAAGTGGTGGTAGGCCCCGGCCGACCGCGCACTTAATTGTCTTTGGGTGCCGCCGAGAGGGCGGCCGTCAATCGGGGTTCCGCCCCGTGCGACACGCGTAACACGTTGGCATAGCAAGGCAGCCGAGTGCGATGGTGGCTTCTGGGCACCGCGCTCGATGTGCCGCCGGCCCAGCCCGGCGGTCGCTCGGCGCCGTTTGTTGGTGTTTTTGTGCAGTTGTTGTCGGTGGTGGTTTTGTGGTCGATCCCACAGTGTGACGTCCGCGCGCTTCGGCGCCGGGCGAAACGTCGAGGACGACTCTTAACGGTGGATCACTCGGCTCGCGAGTCGATGAAGGACGCAGCCAAGTGCGAGAAGTAATGTGAATTGCAGAACACATTGAACGTCGACCTTCTGAACGCGAATTGCGGTCTCGGGTCAATCCCGGGACCGCGTCTGCCTCAGGGTCGCGTTCGTCCTCACCCGAGGGCCGTCGCCTGGCCTCTGCGAAGACGGCCGGGCGTCGCCCCAAGTTGAAGCGGTCGCCGAGCTTTCTCGGCGCGACCGCGTGTCCCGTACACCGCCGGCCCCTCGACGTGTTCAACTACGTTCGAGGGGCGGGTCCAGGTCGGTCGGTCCGGTCACGAGATCAAGACCGACCGTGGGCCAAGGCGGCGACGGTACGCGCTCGGTCGGCGCCGGCGGCGACGACTTGCGATGCCAGCGGGCCGTGTAAGAAGCGGCCCGCTTGACACATACGACCTGAGTTCAGGCGAGAGCACCCGCTGAATTTAAGCATATTATTAAGCGGAGGAAAAGAAACCAACAGGGATTCCCTGAGTAACGGCGAGTGAACCGGGAAGAGTCCAGCGTCGAATCTGCGCGCTTTTCGAGCGCGCCGAGTTGTGACGTACGGAAGTCCCAGTGCGGCTAACGGCGA
>NW_027556620.1:40000-47500 GCF_964204865.1 Styela clava
GGAGCGCACCCTTTTCTCGGTGGCTGGCGGGCGAGAGAGTGCTGCGTCGCCGGCATCGGCGTCGAAAGAAGCCGAGCCGAAAAAAGTTAAAGTACAAACGTGCAAGCATACTAACCTAACCCTAGGTAAGGCATGTCAGAGCGAAAGACAGTAATTTCGAATGAGCCATGAAAGAGCGGTGCGGGGCCGGTCGGAGCGCACCCTTTTCTCGGTGGCTGGCGGGCGAGAGAGTGCTGCGTCGCCGGCATCGGCGTCGAAAGAAGCCGAGCCGAAAAAAGTTAAAGTACAAACGTGCAAGCATACTAACCTAACCCTAGGTAAGGCATGTCAGAGCGAAAGACAGTAATTTCGAATGAGCCAAGAAAGAGCGGTGCGGGGCCGGTCGGAGCGCACCCTTTTCTCGGTGGCTGGCGGGCGAGAGAGTGCTGCGTCGCCGGCATCGGCGTCGAAAGAAGCCGAGCCGAAAAAAGTTAATGTACAAACGTGCAAGCATACTAACCTAACCCTAGGTAAGGCATGTCAGAGCGAAAGACAGTAATTTCGAATGAGCCAAGAATGAGCGGTGCGGGGCCGGTCGGAGCGCACCCTTTTCTCGGTGGCTGGCGGGCGAGAGAGTGCTGCGTCGCCGGCATCGGCGTCGAAAGAAGCCGAGCCGAAAAAAGTTAATGTACAAACGTGCAAGCATACTAACCTAACCCTAGGTAAGGCATGTCAGAGCGAAAGACAGTAATTTCGAATGAGCCATGAAAGAGCGGTGCGGGGCCGGTCGGAGCGCACCCTTTTCTCGGTGGCTGGCGGGCGAGAGAGTGCTGCGTCGCCGGCATCGGCGTCGAAAGAAGCCGAGCCGAAAAAAGTTAAAGTACAAACGTGCAAGCATACTAACCTAACCCTAGGTAAGGCATGTCAGAGCGAAAGACAGTAATTTCGAATGAGCCAAGAAAGAGCGGTGCGGGGCCGGTCGGAGCGCACCCTTTTCTAGGTGGCTGGCGGGCGAGAGAGTGCTGCGTCGCCGGCATCGGCGTCGAAAGAAGCCGAGCCAAAAAAAGTTAAAGTACAAACGTGCAAGCATACTAACCTAACCCTAGGTAAGGCATGTCAGAGCGAAAGACAGTAATTTCGAATGAGCCAAGAAAGAGCGGTGCGGGGCCGGTCGGAGCGCACCCTTTTCTCGGTGGCTGGCGGGCGAGAGAGTGCTGCGTCGCCGGCATCGGCGTCGAAAGAAGCCGAGCCGAAAAAAGTTAAAGTACAAACGTGCAAGCATACTAACCTAACCCTAGGTAAGGCATGTCAGAGCGAAAGACAGTAATTTCGAATGAGCCATGAAAGAGCGGTGCGGGGCCGGTCGGAGCGCACCCTTTTCTCGGTGGCTGGCGGGCGAGAGAGTGCTGCGTCGCCGGCATCGGCGTCGAAAGAAGCCGAGCCGAAAAAAGTTAAAGTACAAACGTGCAAGCATACTAACCTAACCCTAGGTAAGGCATGTCAGAGCGAAAGACAGTAATTTCGAATGAGCCAAGAAAGAGCGGTGCGGGGCCGGTCGGAGCGCACCCTTTTCTCGGTGGCTGGCGGGCGAGAGAGTGCTGCGTCGCCGGCATCGGCGTCGAAAGAAGCCGAGCCGAAAAAAGTTAATGTACAAACGTGCAAGCATACTAACCTAACCCTAGGTAAGGCATGTCAGAGCGAAAGACAGTAAACTCGAATGAGCCATGAAAGAGCGGTGCGGGGCCGGTCGGAGCGCACCCTTTTCTCGGTGGCTGGCGGGCGAGAGAGTGCTGCGTCGCCGGCATCGGCGTCGAAAGAAGCCGAGCCGAAAAAAGTTAAAGTACAAACGTGCAAGCATACTAACCTAACCCTAGGTAAGGCATGTCAGAGCGAAAGACAGTAATTTCGAATGAGCCAAGAAAGAGCGGTGCGGGGCCGGTCGGAGCGCACCCTTTTCTAGGTGGCTGGCGGGCGAGAGAGTGCTGCGTCGCCGGCATCGGCGTCGAAAGAAGCCGAGCCAAAAAAAGTTAAAGTACAAACGTGCAAGCATACTAACCTAACCCTAGGTAAGGCATGTCAGAGCGAAAGACAGTAATTTCGAATGAGCCATGAAAGAGCGGTGCGGGGCCGGTCGGAGCGCACCCTTTTCTCGGTGGCTGGCGGGCGAGAGAGTGCTGCGTCGCCGGCATCGGCGTCGAAAGAAGCCGAGCCGAAAAAAGTTAAAGTACAAACGTGCAAGCATACTAACCTAACCCTAGGTAAGGCATGTCAGAGCGAAAGACAGTAATTTCGAATGAGCCAAGAAAGAGCGGTGCGGGGCCGGTCGGAGCGCACCCTTTTCTAGGTGGCTGGCGGGCGAGAGAGTGCTGCGTCGCCGGCATCGGCGTCGAAAGAAGCCGAGCCAAAAAAAGTTAAAGTACAAACGTGCAAGCATACTAACCTAACCCTAGGTAAGGCATGTCAGAGCGAAAGACAGTAATTTCGAATGAGCCAAGAAAGAGCGGTGCGGGGC
The DNA here is from genome assembly GCF_964204865.1 of Styela clava. NCBI lineage: Eukaryota > Metazoa > Chordata > Ascidiacea > Stolidobranchia > Styelidae > Styela > Styela clava. The sequence goes on from NW_027556620.1 coordinate 42,492, forward strand.
CGGTCGGAGCGCACCCTTTTCTCGGTGGCTGGCGGGCGAGAGAGTGCTGCGTCGCCGGCATCGGCGTCGAAAGAAGCCGAGCCGAAAAAAGTTAAAGTACAAACGTGCAAGCATACTAACCTAACCCTAGGTAAGGCATGTCAGAGCGAAAGACAGTAATTTCGAATGAGCCAAGAAAGAGCGGTGCGGGGCCGGTCGGAGCGCACCCTTTTCTAGGTGGCTGGCGGGCGAGAGAGTGCTGCGTCGCCGGCATCGGCGTCGAAAGAAGCCGAGCCAAAAAAAGTTAAAGTACAAACGTGCAAGCATACTAACCTAACCCTAGGTAAGGCATGTCAGAGCGAAAGACAGTAAACTCGAATGAGCCATGAAAGAGCGGTGCGGGGCCGGTCGGAGCGCACCCTTTTCTCGGTGGCTGGCGGGCGAGAGAGTGCTGCGTCGCCGGCATCGGCGTCGAAAGAAGCCGAGCCGAAAAAAGTTAAAGTACAAACGTGCAAGCATACTAACCTAACCCTAGGTAAGGCATGTCAGAGCGAAAGACAGTAATTTCGAATGAGCCAAGAAAGAGCGGTGCGGGGCCGGTCGGAGCGCACCCTTTTCTAGGTGGCTGGCGGGCGAGAGAGTGCTGCGTCGCCGGCATCGGCGTCGAAAGAAGCCGAGCCAAAAAAAGTTAAAGTACAAACGTGCAAGCATACTAACCTAACCCTAGGTAAGGCATGTCAGAGCGAAAGACAGTAATTTCGAATGAGCCATGAAAGAGCGGTGCGGGGCCGGTCGGAGCGCACCCTTTTCTCGGTGGCTGGCGGGCGAGAGAGTGCTGCGTCGCCGGCATCGGCGTCGAAAGAAGCCGAGCCGAAAAAAGTTAAAGTACAAACGTGCAAGCATACTAACCTAACCCTAGGTAAGGCATGTCAGAGCGAAAGACAGTAATTTCGAATGAGCCAAGAAAGAGCGGTGCGGGGCCGGTCGGAGCGCACCCTTTTCTAGGTGGCTGGCGGGCGAGAGAGTGCTGCGTCGCCGGCATCGGCGTCGAAAGAAGCCGAGCCAAAAAAAGTTAAAGTACAAACGTGCAAGCATACTAACCTAACCCTAGGTAAGGCATGTCAGAGCGAAAGACAGTAATTTCGAATGAGCCAAGAAAGAGCGGTGCGGGGCCGGTCGGAGCGCACCCTTTTCTCGGTGGCTGGCGGGCGAGAGAGTGCTGCGTCGCCGGCATCGGCGTCGAAAGAAGCCGAGCCGAAAAAAGTTAAAGTACAAACGTGCAAGCATACTAACCTAACCCTAGGTAAGGCATGTCAGAGCGAAAGACAGTAATTTCGAATGAGCCAAGAAAGAGCGGTGCGGGGCCGGTCGGAGCGCACCCTTTTCTAGGTGGCTGGCGGGCGAGAGAGTGCTGCGTCGCCGGCATCGGCGTCGAAAGAAGCCGAGCCAAAAAAAGTTAAAGTACAAACGTGCAAGCATACTAACCTAACCCTAGGTAAGGCATGTCAGAGCGAAAGACAGTAAACTCGAATGAGCCATGAAAGAGCGGTGCGGGGCCGGTCGGAGCGCACCCTTTTCTCGGTGGCTGGCGGGCGAGAGAGTGCTGCGTCGCCGGCATCGGCGTCGAAAGAAGCCGAGCCGAAAAAAGTTAAAGTACAAACGTGCAAGCATACTAACCTAACCCTAGGTAAGGCATGTCAGAGCGAAAGACAGTAATTTCGAATGAGCCAAGAAAGAGCGGTGCGGGGCCGGTCGGAGCGCACCCTTTTCTAGGTGGCTGGCGGGCGAGAGAGTGCTGCGTCGCCGGCATCGGCGTCGAAAGAAGCCGAGCCAAAAAAAGTTAAAGTACAAACGTGCAAGCATACTAACCTAACCCTAGGTAAGGCATGTCAGAGCGAAAGACAGTAATTTCGAATGAGCCATGAAAGAGCGGTGCGGGGCCGGTCGGAGCGCACCCTTTTCTCGGTGGCTGGCGGGCGAGAGAGTGCTGCGTCGCCGGCATCGGCGTCGAAAGAAGCCGAGCCGAAAAAAGTTAATGTACAAACGTGCAAGCATACTAACCTAACCCTAGGTAAGGCATGTCAGAGCGAAAGACAGTAATTTCGAATGAGCCAAGAAAGAGCGGTGCGGGGCCGGTCGGAGCGCACCCTTTTCTCGGTGGCTGGCGGGCGAGAGAGTGCTGCGTCGCCGGCATCGGCGTCGAAAGAAGCCGAGCCGAAAAAAGTTAAAGTACAAACGTGCAAGCATACTAACCTAACCCTAGGTAAGGCATGTCAGAGCGAAAGACAGTAATTTCGAATGAGCCAAGAAAGAGCGGTGCGGGGCCGGTCGGAGCGCACCCTTTTCTAGGTGGCTGGCGGGCGAGAGAGTGCTGCGTCGCCGGCATCGGCGTCGAAAGAAGCCGAGCCAAAAAAAGTTAAAGTACAAACGTGCAAGCATACTAACCTAACCCTAGGTAAGGCATGTCAGAGCGAAAGACAGTAATTTCGAATGAGCCATGAAAGAGCGGTGCGGGGCCGGTCGGAGCGCACCCTTTTCTCGGTGGCTGGCGGGCGAGAGAGTGCTGCGTCGCCGGCATCGGCGTCGAAAGAAGCCGAGCCGAAAAAAGTTAATGTACAAACGTGCAAGCATACTAACCTAACCCTAGGTAAGGCATGTCAGAGCGAAAGACAGTAATTTCGAATGAGCCAAGAATGAGCGGTGCGGGGCCGGTCGGAGCGCACCCTTTTCTCGGTGGCTGGCGGGCGAGAGAGTGCTGCGTCGCCGGCATCGGCGTCGAAAGAAGCCGAGCCGAAAAAAGTTAATGTACAAACGTGCAAGCATACTAACCTAACCCTAGGTAAGGCATGTCAGAGCGAAAGACAGTAAACTCGAATGAGCCATGAAAGAGCGGTGCGGGGCCGGTCGGAGCGCACCCTTTTCTCGGTGGCTGGCGGGCGAGAGAGTGCTGCGTCGCCGGCATCGGCGTCGAAAGAAGCCGAGCCAAAAAAAGTTAAAGTACAAACGTGCAAGCATACTAACCTAACCCTAGGTAAGGCATGTCAGAGCGAAAGACAGTAATTTCGAATGAGCCATGAAAGAGCGGTGCGGGGCCGGTCGGAGCGCACCCTTTTCTCGGTGGCTGGCGGGCGAGAGAGTGCTGCGTCGCCGGCATCGGCGTCGAAAGAAGCCGAGCCGAAAAAAGTTAAAGTACAAACGTGCAAGCATACTAACCTAACCCTAGGTAAGGCATGTCAGAGCGAAAGACAGTAATTTCGAATGAGCCAAGAAAGAGCGGTGCGGGGCCGGTCGGAGCGCACCCTTTTCTAGGTGGCTGGCGGGCGAGAGAGTGCTGCGTCGCCGGCATCGGCGTCGAAAGAAGCCGAGCCAAAAAAAGTTAAAGTACAAACGTGCAAGCATACTAACCTAACCCTAGGTAAGGCATGTCAGAGCGAAAGACAGTAATTTCGAATGAGCCATGAAAGAGCGGTGCGGGGCCGGTCGGAGCGCACCCTTTTCTCGGTGGCTGGCGGGCGAGAGAGTGCTGCGTCGCCGGCATCGGCGTCGAAAGAAGCCGAGCCGAAAAAAGTTAAAGTACAAACGCGATGCTAATGAGCGAGCCGTTGTCTCGACTAATATGTAGGGGGCGTTCGATCGAGCGTCTGGCTTGAGCGCTTGTCGGCCTAGCAGAACGGTCGCATTGTTATGCCCGGGTTTTAGGCACCGCTGCAGGCGGCCGGCAGAGCTCTTGTTTGTGCGAAACTGAATGGATCGAGCCCGAGAGAGGGCGAGCAAAGAAAAAACGCAAATCGCTCCGCCTGGCACTGCCGGCGAGAGCGTGGACGTCGCGGCCAGCGACTGTCGAAGCCGAGTACGGCCGCAGGCGATCGCCTCGGTCTTAAACGAATGCGACGAGCACGCGCCGGGCGGCCCAGCAAGGGCCGAGCGCAGCTGTCGCAGCTATCTGGTTGATCCTGCCAGTAGTGATATGCTTGTCTCAAAGATTAAGCCATGCAGGTGCAAGTACGAGTTCTCGTAAAGCGAAACTGCGAATGGCTCATTAAATCAGTCTTGGTTTATTTGGTCTCGTAAGCGAAGTGGATAACTGTGGTAATTCTAGAGCTAATACATGCATTAAGCGCCGACTTCGGGAGGCGCGCTTTTATCAGATCAAAACCGACCGGGTTCGTCCTGTGACGTTTGATGACTCTGGATAACCACGCGGATCGTACGGTCTCTGCACCGACGACGTATCATTCAAGTGTCTGCCCTATCAACTGTCGAAGGTACGCTACGTGCCTACCTTTGTGATAACGGGTAACGGGGAATCAGGGTTCGATTCCGGAGAGGGAGCCTGAGAAACGGCTACCACATCCAAGGAAGGCAGCAGGCGCGCAAATTACCCATTCCCGACACGGGGAGGTAGTGACGAAAAATAACAATACAGGACTCTAACGAGGCCCTGTAATTGGAATGAGTACATCCTAAAACTCTTAACGAGTATCCATTGGAGGGCAAGTCTGGTGCCAGCAGCCGCGGTAATTCCAGCTCCAACAGTGTATGCTAAAGTTGTTGCGGTTGAAAAGCTCGTAGTTGGATTTTGGGCGAGCGCCGCCGGTCCGTCGCAAGGCGTGTCACTGGTTGCGTTCGCCTCACCTTCGGTTCTCCGTCGGTGCTCTTGACTGAGTGTCGGCGGTGGCCGATAAGTTTACTTTGAAAAAATTAGAGTGTTCAAAGCAGGCTGTTCGCCTGCATAGTGTTGCATGGAATAATGGAATAGGACCTCGGTTCTATTTTGTTGGTTTTCGGAGCACGAGGTAATGATTAAGAGGGACAGACGGGGGCGTCCGTACTCTGCCGTTAGAGGTGAAATTCTTGGATCGGCGGAAGACGAACTACTGCGAAAGCATTCGCCAAGAATGTTTTCTTTAATCAAGAGCGAAAGTCAGAGGTTCGAAGACGATCAGATACCGTCCTAGTTCTGACTATAAACGATGCCAACTAGCGATCGGGAGGCGTTACCATGACGACCTTTCCGGCAGCTTCCGGGA
>NW_027556621.1:0-31987 GCF_964204865.1 Styela clava
AGCGTTTTAGCAGGGTTATTGGTGTTTTTTGACGGTTTTTCACTGTTTTTAAGCGTTTTTGCGGGGTTATCGGTGTTTTTTGACGGTTTTTCACTGTTTTTAAGCGTTTTAGCAGGGTTATTGGTGTTTTTTGACGGTTTTTCACTGTTTTTAAGCGTTTTAGCAGGGTTATTGGTGTTTTTTGACGGTTTTTCACTGTTTTTAAGCGTTTTAGCGGGGTTATCGGTGTTTTTTGACGGTTTTTCACTGTTTTTAAGCGTTTTAGCAGGGTTATCGGTGTTTTTTGACGGTTTTTCACCGTTTTTAAGCGTTTTAGCAGGGTTATTGGTGTTTTTTGACGGTTTTTCACCGTTTTTAAGCGTTTTACCAGGGTTATTGGTGTTTTTTGACGGTTTTTCACTGTTTTCAAGCGTTTTAGCAGGGTTATTGGTGTTTTTTGACGGTTTTTCACTCTTTTTAAGCGTTTTAGCATGGTTATTGGTGTTTTTTGACGGTTTTTCACTGTTTTTAAGCGTTTTAGCAGGGTTATTGGTGTGTTTTGACAGTTTTTCACTGTTTTCAAGCGTTTTAGCAGGGTTATTGGTGTTTTTTGACGGTTTTTCACTGATTTTAAGCGTTTTAGCAGGGTTATTGGTGTTTTTTGGCGGTTTTTCACTGTTTTTAAGCGTTTTAGCAGGGTTATTGGTGTTTTTTGACGGTTTTCACTGTTTTTAAGCGTTTTAGCAGGGTTATTGGTGTTTTTTGACGGTTTTCCACTGTTTTTAAGCGTTTTAGCAGGGTTATTGGTGTTTTTTGACGGTTTTTCACTGTTTTTAAGCGTTTTAGCAGGGTTATTGGTGTTTTTTGACGGTTTTTCACTGTTTTTAAGCGTTTTAGCATGGTTAATGGTGTTTTTTTGACGGTTTTTCACTGTTTTTAAGCGTTTTAGCAGGGTTATTGGTGTTTTTTAACGGTTTTTCACTGTTTTTAAGCGTTTTAGCAGGGTTATTGGTGTTTTTTGACGGTTTTTCACTGTTTTTAAGCGTTTTAGCATGGTTAATGGTGTTTTTTTGACGGTTTTTCACTGTTTTTAAGCGTTTTAGCAGGGCTATTCGTGTTTTTTGACGGGTTGTCACTGTTTTTAAGCGTTTTAGCAGGGTTATTCGTGTTTTTTGACTGTTTTTCACTGTTTTTAAGCGTTTAGCGGGGTTATTGGTTTTTTTTGACGGTTTTTCACCGTTTTTAAGCGTTTTACCAGGGTTATTGGTGTTTTTTGACGGTTTTTCACTGTTTTCAAGCGTTTTAGCAGGGTTATTGGTGTTTTTTGACGGTTTTTCACTGTTTTTAAGCGTTTTAGCAGGGTTATTGGTGTTTTTTGACGGTTTTTCACTGTTTTCAAGCGTTTTAGCAGGGTTATTGGTGTTTTTTGACGGTTTTTCACTGATTTTAAGCGTTTTAGCAGGGTTATTGGTGTTTTTTGACGGTTTTTCACTGTTTTTAAGCGTTTTAGCAGGGTTATTGGTGTTTTTTAACGGTTTTTCACTGTTTTTAAGCGTTTTAGCAGGGTTATTGGTGTTTTTTGACGGTTTTTCACTGTTTTCAAGCGTTTTAGCATGGTTAATGGTGTTTTTTTGACGGTTTTTCACTGTTTTTAAGCGTTTTAGCAGGGTTATTGGTGTTTTTTGACGGTTTTTCACTGTTTTTAAGCGTTTTAGCAGGGTTATTGGTGTTTTTTGACGGTTTTTCACTGTTTTTAAGCGTTTTAGCATGATTAATGGTGTTTTTTTGACGGTTTTTCACTGTTTTTAAGCGTTTTAGCAGGGCTATTCGTGTTTTTTGACGGGTTGTCACTGTTTTTAAGCGTTTTAGCATGATTAATGGTGTTTTTTTGACGGTTTTTCACTGTTTTTAAGCGTTTTAGCAGGGCTATTCGTGTTTTTTGACGGGTTGTCACTGTTTTTAAGCGTTTTAGCAGGGTTATTCGTGTTTTTTGACTGTTTTTCACTGTTTTTAAGCGTTTAGCGGGGTTATTGGTGTTTTTTGACGGTTTTTCACCGTTTTTAAGCGTTTTACCAGGGTTATTGGTGTTTTTTGACGGTTTTTCACTGTTTTCAAGCGTTTTAGTTGGGTTATTGGTGTTTTTTGACGGTTTTTCACTGTTTTTAAGCACTTTAGCAGGGTTATTGGTGTTTTTTGACGGTTTTTCACTGTTTTCAAGCGTTTTAGCAGGGTTATTGGTGTTTTTTGACGGTTTTTCACTGATTTTAAGCATTTTAGCAGGGTTATTGGTGTTTTTTGACTGTTTTTCACTGTTTTTAAGCGTTTTAGCAGGGTTATTTGTGTTTTTTGACGGTTTTTCACTGTTTTTAAGCGTTTTAGCAGGGTTATTGGTGTTTTTTGACGGTTTTTCACTGATTTTAAGCGTTTTAGCAGGGTTATTGGTGTTTTTTGACGGTTTTTCTCTGTTTTTAAGCGTTTTAGCAGGGTTATTGGTGTTTTTTGTCGGTTTTTCACTGTTTTTAAGCGTTTTAGCAGGGTTATTGGTGATTTTTGACGGTTTTCAACTGTTTCTAAGCGTTTTAGCAGGGTTATTGGTGTTTTTTGACGGTTTTTCGCTGTTTTCAAGCGTTTTAGCAGGGTTATTGGTGTTTTTTGACGGTTTTTCACTGTTTTTAAGCGTTTTAGCAGGGTTATTGGTGTTTTTTGAAGGTTTTTCACTGTTTTTAAGCGTTTTAGCAGGGTTATTGATGTTTTTTGACGGTTTTTCACTGTTTTTAAGCGTTTTAGCATGGTTATTGGTGTTTTTTGACGGTTTTTCACTGTTTTTAAGCGTTTTAGCAGGGTTATTCGTGTTTTTTGACTGTTTTTCACTGTTTTTAAGCGTTTTAGCAGGGTTATTGGTGTTTTTTGACGGTTTTTCACTGTTTTTAAGCGTTTTAGCATGGTTATTGGTGTTTTTTGACGGTTTTTTTATTGTTTTTAAGCGTTTTAGCGGGAATATTGGTGTTTTTTGACGGTTTTTCACTGTTTTAGCGGGATTATTGGTGTTTTTTGACTGTTTTTCACTGTTTTTAAGCGTTTTAGCGGGGTTATTGGTGTTTTTTGACGGTTTTTCACCGTTTTTAAGCGTTTTAGCAGGGTTATTGGTGTTTTTTGACGGTTTTTCACTGTTTTTAAGCGTTTTAGCAGGGTTATTGGTGTTTTTTGACGGTTTTCCACTGTTTTTAAGCGTTTTAGCAGGGTTATTGGTGTTTTTTGACGGTTTTTCACTGTTTTTAAGCGTTTTAGCAGGGTTATTGGTGTTTTTTGACGGTTTTCCACTGTTTTTAAGCGTTTTAGCAGGGTTATTGGTGTTTTTTGACCGTTTTTCACTGTTTTTAAGCGTTTTAGCGGGATTATTGCTGTTTTTTGACAATTTTTCACTGTTTTTAGGCGTTTTAGCGGGGTTTTTTGACGGTTTTTCACCGTTTTTAAGTGTTTTAGCAGGTTTATTGGTCTTTTTTGACGGTTTTTCACTGTTTTTAAGCGTTTTAGCGGGATTATTGCTGTTTTTTGACGGTTTTTCACTGTTTTTAAGCGTTTTAGCAGGGTTATTCGTGTTTTTTGACTGTTTTTCACCGTTTTTAAGCGTTTTAGCAGGATTATTGGTGTTTTTTGACCGTTTTTCACTGTTTTTAAGCGTTTTAGCAGGGTTAGTCGTGTTTTTTGACTGTTTTTCACTGTTTCTAAGCGTTTTGGCAGGGTTATTGGTGTTTTTTGACGGTTTTTTCACTGTTTTTAAGCGTTTTAGCATGGTTATTGGTGTTTTTTGACGTTTTTCACCGTTTTTAAGCGTTTTAGCAGGATTATTGGTGTTTTTTGACCGTTTTTCACTGTTTTTAAGCGTTTTAGCAGGGTTATTCGTGTTTTTGACTGTTTTTCACTGTTTCTAAGCGTTTTGGCAGGGTTATTGGTGTTTTTTGACGGTTTTTTCACTGTTTTTAAGCGTTTTAGCAGTGTTATTCGTGTTTTTTGACTGTTTTTCACTGTTTTTAAGCGTTTTAGCAGGGTTATTGGTGTTTTTTGACGGTTTTTCACTGTTTTTAAGCGTTTTAGCATGGTTATTGGTGTTTTTTGACGGTTTTTCGCTGTTTTCAAGCGTTTTAGCAGGGTTATTGGTGTTTTTTGACGGTTTTTCACTGTTTTTAAGCGTTTTAGCAGGGTTATTGGTGTTTTTTGAAGGTTTTTCACTGTTTTTAAGCGTTTTAGCAGGGTTATTGATGTTTTTTGACGGTTTTTCACTGTTTTTAAGCGTTTTAGCATGGTTATTGGTGTTTTTTGACGGTTTTTCACTGTTTTTAAGCGTTTTAGCAGGGTTATTCGTGTTTTTTGACTGTTTTTCACTGTTTTTAAGCGTTTTAGCAGGGTTATTGGTGTTTTTTGACGGTTTTTCACTGTTTTTAAGCGTTTTAGCATGGTTATTGGTGTTTTTTGACGGTTTTTTTTATTGTTTTTAAGCGTTTTAGCGGGATTATTGGTGTTTTTTGACGGTTTTTCACTGTTTTAGCGGGATTATTGGTGTTTTTTGACTGTTTTTCACTGTTTTTAAGCGTTTTAGCGGGGTTATTGGTGTTTTTTGACGGTTTTTCACCGTTTTTAAGCGTTTTAGCAGGGTTATTGGTGTTTTTTGACGGTTTTTCACTGTTTTTAAGCGTTTTAGCAGGGTTATTGGTGTTTTTTGACGGTTTTCCACTGTTTTTAAGCGTTTTAGCAGGGTTATTGGTGTTTTTTGACGGTTTTTCACTGTTTTTAAGCGTTTTAGCAGGGTTATTGGTGTTTTTTGACGGTTTTCCACTGTTTTTAAGCGTTTTAGCAGGGTTATTGGTGTTTTTTGACCGTTTTTCACTGTTTTTAAGCGTTTTAGCGGGATTATTGCTGTTTTTTGACAATTTTTCACTGTTTTTAGGCGTTTTAGCGGGGTTTTTTGACGGTTTTTCACCGTTTTTAAGTGTTTTAGCAGGTTTATTGGTCTTTTTTGACGGTTTTTCACTGTTTTTAAGCGTTTTAGCGGGATTATTGCTGTTTTTTGACGGTTTTTCACTGTTTTTAAGCGTTTTAGCAGGGTTATTCGTGTTTTTTGACTGTTTTTCACCGTTTTTAAGCGTTTTAGCAGGATTATTGGTGTTTTTTGACCGTTTTTCACTGTTTTTAAGCGTTTTAGCAGGGTTAGTCGTGTTTTTTGACTGTTTTTCACTGTTTCTAAGCGTTTTGGCAGGGTTATTGGTGTTTTTTGACGGTTTTTTCACTGTTTTTAAGCGTTTTAGCATGGTTATTGGTGTTTTTTGACGTTTTTCACCGTTTTTAAGCGTTTTAGCAGGATTATTGGTGTTTTTTGACCGTTTTTCACTGTTTTTAAGCGTTTTAGCAGGGTTATTCGTGTTTTTTGACTGTTTTTCACTGTTTCTAAGCGTTTTGGCAGGGTTATTGGTGTTTTTTGACGGTTTTTTCACTGTTTTTAAGCGTTTTAGCAGTGTTATTCGTGTTTTTTGACTGTTTTTCACTGTTTTTAAGCGTTTTAGCAGGGTTATTGGTGTTTTTTGACGGTTTTTCACTGTTTTTAAGCGTTTTAGCATGGTTATTGGTGTTTTTTGACGTTTTTTTTTATTGTTTTTAAGCGTTTTAGCGGGATTATTGGTGTTTTTTGACGGTTTTTCACTGTTTTAGCTGGATTATTGGTGTTTTTTGACTGTTTTTCACTGTTTTTAAGCGTTTTAGCGGGGTTATTGGTGTTTTTTGACGGTTTTTCACCGTTTTTAAGCGTTTTAGCAGGGTTATTGGTGTTTTTTGACGGTTTTTCACTGTTTTTAAGCGTTTTAGCAGGGTTATTGGTGTTTTTTGACGGTTTTTCACTGTTTTTAAGCGTTTTAGCAGGGTTATTGGTGTGTTTTGACGGTATTTCACTGTTTTTAAGCGTTTTAGCAGGGTTATTGGTGTTTTTTGACGGTTTTTCACCGTTTTTAAGCGTTTTAGCAGGGTTATTGGTGTTTTTTGACGGTTTTTCACCGTTTTTAAGCGTTTTACCAGGGTTATTGGTGTTTTTTGACGGTTTTTCACTGTTTTCAAGCGTTTTAGCAGGGTTATTGGTGTTTTTTGACGGTTTTTCACTCTTTTTAAGCGTTTTAGCATGGTTATTGGTGTTTTTTGACGGTTTTTCACTGTTTTTAAGCGTTTTAGCAGGGTTATTGGTGTGTTTTGACAGTTTTTCACTGTTTTCAAGCGTTTTAGCAGGGTTATTGGTGTTTTTTGACGGTTTTTCACTGATTTTAAGCGTTTTAGCAGGGTTATTGGTGTTTTTTGGCGGTTTTTCACTGTTTTTAAGCGTTTTAGCAGGGTTATTGGTGTTTTTTGACGGTTTTCACTGTTTTTAAGCGTTTTAGCAGGGTTATTGGTGTTTTTTGACGGTTTTCCACTGTTTTTAAGCGTTTTAGCAGGGTTATTGGTGTTTTTTGACGGTTTTTCACTGTTTTTAAGCGTTTTAGCAGGGTTATTGGTGTTTTTTGACGGTTTTTCACTGTTTTTAAGCGTTTTAGCATGGTTAATGGTGTTTTTTTGACGGTTTTTCACTGTTTTTAAGCGTTTTAGCAGGGTTATTGGTGTTTTTTAACGGTTTTTCACTGTTTTTAAGCGTTTTAGCAGGGTTATTGGTGTTTTTTGACGGTTTTTCACTGTTTTTAAGCGTTTTAGCATGGTTAATGGTGTTTTTTTGACGGTTTTTCACTGTTTTTAAGCGTTTTAGCAGGGCTATTCGTGTTTTTTGACGGGTTGTCACTGTTTTTAAGCGTTTTAGCAGGGTTATTCGTGTTTTTTGACTGTTTTTCACTGTTTTTAAGCGTTTAGCGGGGTTATTGGTGTTTTTTGACGGTTTTTCACCGTTTTTAAGCGTTTTACCAGGGTTATTGGTGTTTTTTGACGGTTTTTCACTGTTTTCAAGCGTTTTAGCAGGGTTATTGGTGTTTTTTGACGGTTTTTCACTGTTTTTAAGCGTTTTAGCAGGGTTATTGGTGTTTTTTGACGGTTTTTCACTGTTTTCAAGCGTTTTAGCAGGGTTATTGGTGTTTTTTGACGGTTTTTCACTGATTTTAAGCGTTTTAGCAGGGTTATTGGTGTTTTTTGACGGTTTTTCACTGTTTTTAAGCGTTTTAGCAGGGTTATTGGTGTTTTTTAACGGTTTTTCACTGTTTTTAAGCGTTTTAGCAGGGTTATTGGTGTTTTTTGACGGTTTTTCACTGTTTTCAAGCGTTTTAGCATGGTTAATGGTGTTTTTTTGACGGTTTTTCACTGTTTTTAAGCGTTTTAGCAGGGTTATTGGTGTTTTTTGACGGTTTTTCACTGTTTTTAAGCGTTTTAGCAGGGTTATTGGTGTTTTTTGACGGTTTTTCACTGTTTTTAAGCGTTTTAGCATGATTAATGGTGTTTTTTTGACGGTTTTTCACTGTTTTTAAGCGTTTTAGCAGGGCTATTCGTGTTTTTTGACGGGTTGTCACTGTTTTTAAGCGTTTTAGCATGATTAATGGTGTTTTTTTGACGGTTTTTCACTGTTTTTAAGCGTTTTAGCAGGGCTATTCGTGTTTTTTGACGGGTTGTCACTGTTTTTAAGCGTTTTAGCAGGGTTATTCGTGTTTTTTGACTGTTTTTCACTGTTTTTAAGCGTTTAGCGGGGTTATTGGTGTTTTTTGACGGTTTTTCACCGTTTTTAAGCGTTTTACCAGGGTTATTGGTGTTTTTTGACGGTTTTTCACTGTTTTCAAGCGTTTTAGTTGGGTTATTGGTGTTTTTTGACGGTTTTTCACTGTTTTTAAGCACTTTAGCAGGGTTATTGGTGTTTTTTGACGGTTTTTCACTGTTTTCAAGCGTTTTAGCTGGGTTATTGGTGTTTTTTGACGGTTTTTCACTGATTTTAAGCGTTTTAGCAGGGTTATTGGTGTTTTTTGACTGTTTTTCACTGTTTTTAAGCGTTTTAGCAGGGTTATTTGTGTTTTTTGACGGTTTTTCACTGTTTTTAAGCGTTTTAGCAGGGTTATTGGTGTTTTTTGACGGTTTTCCACTGATTTTAAGCGTTTTAGCAGGGTTATTGGTGTTTTTTGACGGTTTTCCACTGTTTTTAAGCGTTTTAGCAGGGTTATTGGTGATTTTTGACGGTTTTCCACTGTTTTTAACCGTTTTAGCAGGGTTATTGGTGTTTTTTGACGGTTTTTCACTGTTTTTAAGCGTTTTAGCAGGGTTATTGGTGTTTTTTGTCGGTTTTTCACTGTTTTTAAACGTTTTAGCAGGGTTATTGGTGTTTTTTGACGGTTTTCCACTGTTTCTAAGCGTTTTAGCAGGGTTATTGGTGTTTTTTGACGGTTTTTCACTGTTTTCAAGCGTTTTAGCAGGGTTATTGGTGTTTTTTGACGGTTTTTCACTGTTTTTAAGCGTTTTAGCAGGGTTATTGGTGTTTTTTGAAGGTTTTTCACTGTTTTTAAGCGTTTTAGCAGGGTTATTGGTGTTTTTTGACGGTTTTTCACTGTTTTTTGGCGTTTTAGCATAGTTATTGGTGTTTTTTGACGGTTTTTCACTGTTTTTAAGCGTTTTAGCAGGGTTATTCGTGTTTTTTGACTGTTTTTCACTGTTTTTAAGCGTTTTAGCATGGTTATTGGTGTTTTTTGACGGTTTTTTTATTGTTTTTAAGCGTTTTAGCGGGATTATTGGTGTTTTTTGACGGTTTTTCACTGTTTTTAAGCGTTTTAGCATGGTTATTGGTGTTTTTTGACGGTTTTTCACTGTTTTTAAACGTTTTAGCAGGGTTATTCGTGTTTTTTGACGGGTTTTCACTGTTTTTAAGCGTTTTAGCATGGTTATTGGTGTTTTTTGACGGTTTTTTTATTGTTTTTAAGCGTTTTAGCGGGATTATTGGTGTTTTTTGACGGTTTTTCACTGTTTTAGCGGGATTATTGGTGTTTTTTGACTGTTTTTCACTGTTTTTAAGCGTTTTAGCGGGGTTATTGGTGTTTTTTGACGGTTTTTCACCGTTTTTAAGCGTTTTAGCAGGGTTATTGGTGTTTTTTGACGGTTTTTCACTGTTTTTAAGCGTTTTAGCAGGGTTATTGGTGTTTTTGACGGTTTTTCACTGTTTTTAAGCGTTTTAGCAGGGTTATTGGTGTTTTTTGACGGTTTTTCACTGTTTTTAAGCGTTTTAGCATGGTTATTGGTGTTTTTTTACGGTTTTTCACTGTTTTTAAGAGTTTTAGCAGGGCTATTCGTGTTTTTTGACGGGTTTTCACTGTTTTTAAGCGTTTCAGCAGGGTTATTGGTGTTTTTCGACGGTTTTTCACTGTTTTTATGCGTTTTAGCAGGGTTATTCGTGTTTTTTGACGGTTTTCCACTGTTTTTAGGCGTTTTAGCAGAGTTATTGGTGTTTTTTGAGGGTTTTCCTGTTCGACACTCTTTATCGAGCCCAATTTTGTATACCAATTTTTATTCATGTCAAACGACCCCCAAAATTTACCCAATATACAATAATTATATACCATTGGAAAGGTCTTTTAGAGTACTATACGCTAGATGTCACTGGAGGACCGTAAACTAAAACACCTCTTTCAAGAGGTCTCTCGTAACGTCAAAAAATAACAAAAATATTTACACTCTCTCATTCTATCATCTGTTGGACGTGTATAGCTATTGAAAAGCGCAAATGTGACTATACAGTTGACTGCACATTGGTTTTCTCTTTCATATGATACTAAACGCTTTTCGTTAGCGCGTGTCGTTCAAACGTTTTGGAAATTTTCCGTTTGAGAAGTCACCACATCGAATCAGGCCAGGCTAAGCTTGATAGATCGATCGGTTGTTTGTTTGTGCTTTATCGCGTTGAAAGCTTTTGTGAGTCATAATAAAACATTTATTATGAATCATAAAAGCTTATAATCGTGAGACAAGGAGAATTTGCGAGATAAAACGCCTATGTGGAATAACTTTTTTTCGGTGAGGCAGCTGCGATCAAACGACTCGATATTTTTTTATCTTCCTGACGTTGTGAGATGTCCACTCTCCTATGTTATGTAGCATATAAAAGGACCTTCAAAATAAGACCTTATCATACTAGCTTTTGTTATTGGTTAGCGCGCAACGCCAAGGTTTATTGAATTATTTTCTTGCTGTGCGACGTTTTTCTATCGCAGCGGGAAGTACACTCGTGAAATGTAAGCGATATATTTTATTACTTCCAAATGTCATATAACGTTCATTCTTATATTGCTGGGTAGGAAATGAGCTATTCTTCCAAACAAGACCATAACAAACATTCCAGACCTCATGGTTTACACACAGCGTCTGAAATTGCGCTAATGCACCGATTCGCACAGAACAGGTGGTGTTTTTTGACCGTTTTTCACTGTTTTTAAGCGTTTTAGCGGGATTATTGGTGTTTTTTGACGGTTTTTCACCGTTTTTAAGCGTTTTAGCAGAGTTATTGGTGTTTTTTGACAGTTATTCACTGTTTTTGAGCGTTTTAGCAGGGTTATTGGTGTTTTTTGACGGTGTTTCACTGTTTTTAGGCGTTTTAGCAGGGTTATTAGTGTTTTTTGACTGTTTTTCACTGTTTTTAAGCGTTTTAGCAGGGTTATTGGTGTTTTTTGACGGTTTTTCACTGATTTTAAGCGTTTTAGCAGGGTTATTGGTGTTTTTTGACGGTTTTTCACTGTTTTTAAGCGTTTTAGCAGGGTTATTGGTGACTTTTGACGGTTTTCCACTGTTTTTAACCGTTTTAGCAGGGTTATTGGTGTTTTTTGACGGTTTTTCACTGTTTTCAAGCGTTTTAGCAGGGTTATTGGTGTTTTTTGACGGTTTTTCACTGTTTTTAAGCGTTTTAGCAGGGTTATTGGTGTTTTTTGACGGTTTTTCACTGTTTTTAAGCGTTTTAGCAGAGTTATTGGTGTTTTTTGACGGTTTTCCACTGTTTTTAAGCGTTTTAGCATGGTTATTGGTGTTTTTTTACGGTTTTTCAATGTTTTTAAGCGTTTTAGCATGGCTATTCGTGTTTTTTGACGGGTTTTCATTGTTTTTAAGCGTTTTAGCAGGGTGATTCGTGTTTTTTGACGGTTTTCACTGTTTTTAAGCGTTTTAGCATGGTTATTGGTGTTTTTTGACGGTTTTTTTATTGTTTTTAAGCGTTTTAGCGGGATTATTGGTGTTTTTTGACGGTTTTTCACTGTTTTTAAGCGTTTTAGCATGGTTATTGGTGTTTTTTGACGGTTTTTCACTGTTTTTAAGCGTTTTAGCAGGGTTATTCGTGTTTTTTGACGGTTTTTCACTGTTTTTAAGGGTTTTAGCATGGTTATTGGTGTTTTTTGACGGTTTTTTTATTGTTTTTAAGCGTTTTAGCGGGATTATTGGTGTTTTTTGACGGTTTTTCACTGTTTTAGCGGGATCATTGGTGTTTTTTGACTGTTTTTCACTGTTTTTAAGCGTTTTAGCGGGGTTATTGGTGTTTTTTGACGGTTTTTCACCGTTTTTAAGCGTTTTAGCAGGGTTATTGGTGTTTTTTGACGGTTTTTCACTGTTTTTAAGCGTTTTAGCAGGGTTATTGGTGTTTTTTGACGGTTTTTCACTGTTTTTAAGCGTTTTAGCAGGGTTATTGGTGTTTTTTGACGGTTTTTAACTGTTTTTAAGCGTTTTAGCATGGTTATTGGTGTTTTTTGAAGGTTTCTCAGTGTTTTTTAGCGTTTTAGCAGGGTTCTTGGTGTTTTTTGTCGTTTTTTCACTGTTTTTATTCGTTTTAGCAGGGTTATTGGTTTTTTTTGACGGTTTTTAACTGTTTTTAATCGTTTTAGCAGGGTTATTGGTGTTTTTTGACGGTTTTTCACTGTTTTTGGGCATTTTAGCAGGGTTATTGGTGTTTTTTGACGGTTTTTCACTGTTTCTAGGCGTTTTAGCAGGGTTATTGGTGTTTTTTGACGGTTTTTCACTGTTTTTAAGCGTTTTAGCAGGGTTATTGGTGTTTTTTGACGGTTTTTCACTGTTTTTAAGCGTTTTAGCAGGGTTATTGGTGTTTTTTGACGGTTTTTCACTGTTTTTAGGCGTTGTAGCAGGGTTATTGGTGTTTTTTGACGGTTTTTCACTGTTTTTTAGCGTTTTAGCAGGGTTCTTGGTGTTTTTTGTCGGTTTTTCACTGTTTTTAATCGTTTTAGCAGGGTTATTGGTTTTTTTTTGACGGTTTTTCACTGTTTTTAATCGTTTTAGCAGGGTTATTGGTGTTTTTTGACGGTTTTTCACTGTTTTTAAGCGTTTTAGAAGTGTTATTGGTGTTTTTTGACGGTTTTTCACTGTTTTTAGGCGTTTTAGCAGGGTTATTGGTGTCTTTTGACGGTTTTCCACTGTTTTTAAGCGTTTTAGCAGGGTTATTGGTGTTTTTTGACGGTTTTTCACTGTTTTTAATCGTTTTAGCAGGGTTATTGGTTTTTTTTGACGGTTTTTCACTGTTTTTAATCGTTTTAGCTGGGTTATTGGTGTTTTTTGACGGTTTTTCACTGTTTTTGGGCATTTTAGCAAGGTTATTGGTGTTTTTTGACGGTTTTTCACTGTTTTTAAGCGTTTTAGAAGTGTTATTGGTGTTTTTTGACGGTTTTTCACTGTTTTTAGGCGTTTTAGCAGGGTTATTGGTGTCTTTTGACGGTTTTCCACTGTTTTTAAGCGTTTTAGCAGGGTTATTGGTGTTTTTTGACGGTTTTTCACTGTTTTTAAGCGTTATAGCAGGGTTATTGGTGTTTTTTGACGGTTTTCACTGTTTTTAAGCGTTTTAGCGTTTTAGCAGGGTTATTGGTGTTTTTTGACGGTTTTTCACTGTTTTTAGGCGTTTTAGCAGGGTTATTGGTGTTTTTTGACGGTTTTTCACTGTTTTTAAGCGTTTTAGCAGGGTTATTGGTGTTTTTTGATGGTTTTTCAATGTTTTTAAGCGTTTTAGCAGGGTTACTGGTGTTTTTTGACGGTTTTTTACTGTTTATAAGCGTTTTAGCAGGGTTATTGGTGTTTTTTGACGGTTTTTCACTGTTTTTAAGCGTTTTAGCAGGGTTATTGGTGTTTTTTGACGGTTTTTCACTCTTTTCAAGCGTTTTAGCAAGGTTATTGGTGTTTTTTGACGGTTTTTCACTGTTTTTAAGCGTTTTAGCAGGGTTATTGGTGTTTTTTGACGGTTTTTCACTGTTTTTAAGCGTTTTAGCAGGATTATTGGTGTTTTTTGACTTGTTTTCACTGTTTTTTAGCGTTTTAGCAGGGTTCTTGGTGTTTTTTGTCGGTTTTTCACTGTTTTTATTCGTTTTAGCAGGGTTATTGTTTTTTTTTGACGGTTTTTCACTGTTTTTGGGCATTTTAGCAGGGTTATTGGTGTTTTTTGACGGTTTTTCACTGTTTTTATGCGTTTAAGCAGGGTTATTGGTGTTTTTTGATGGTTTTTCACTGTTTTTAATCGTTTTAGCAGGGTTATTGGTGTTTTTTGACGGTTTTTCACTGTTTTGGGGCATTTTAGCAGAGTTATTTGTGTTTTTTGACGGTTTTTCACTGTTTTTAAGCGTTTTAGCAGGGTTATTGGTGTTTTTTGACGGTTTTCACTGTTTTAAAGCGTTTTAGCGTTTTAGCAGGGTTCTTGGTGTTTTTTGACGGTTTTTCACTGTTTTCAAGGGTTTTAGCATGGTTATTGGTGTTTTTTGACGGTTTTTTTATTGTTTTTAAGCGTTTTAGCGGGATTATTGGTGTTTTTTGACGGTTTTTCACTGTTTTAGCGGGATCATTGGTGTTTTTTGACTGTTTTTCACTGTTTTTAAGCGTTTTAGCGGGGTTATTGGTGTTTTTTGACGGTTTTCACTGTTTTAAAGCGTTTTAGCGTTTTAGCAGGGTTATTCGTGTTTTTTGACGGTTTTTCACTGTTTTTAAGGGTTTTAGCATGGTTATTGGTGTTTTTTGACGGTTTTTTCATTGTTTTTAAGCGTTTTAGCGGGATTATTGGTGTTTTTTGACGGTTTTTCACTGTTTTAGCGGGATCATTGGTGTTTTTTGACTGTTTTTCACTGTTTTTAAGCGTTTTAGCGGGGTTATTGGTGTTTTTTGACGGTTTTTCACCGTTTTTAAGCGTTTTAGCAGGGTTATTGGTGTTTTTTGACGGTTTTTCACTGATTTTAAGCGTTTTAGCAGGGTTATTGGTGTTTTTTGACTGTTTTTCACTGTTTTTAAGCGTTTTAGCAGGGTTATTTGTGTTTTTTGACGGTTTTTCACTGTTTTTAAGCGTTTTAGCAGGGTTATTGGTGTTTTTTGACGGTTTTTCACTGATTTTAAGCGTTTTAGCAGGGTTATTGGTGTTTTTTGACGGTTTTTCACTGTTTTTAAGCGTTTTAGCAGGGTTATTGGTGATTTTTGACGGTTTTCCACTGTTTTTAACCGTTTTAGCAGGGTTATTGGTGTTTTTTGACGGTTTTTCACTGTTTTTAAGCGTTTTAGCAGGGTTATTGGTGTTTTTTGTCGGGTTTTCACTGTTTTTAAGCGTTTTAGCAGGGTTATTGGTGTTTTTTGACGGTTTTCCACTGTTTCTAAGAGTTTTAGCAGGATTATTGGTGTTTTTTGACGGTTTTTCACTGTTTTCAAGCGTTTTAGCAGGGTTATTGGTGTTTTTTGACGGTTTTTCACTGTTTTTAAGCGTTTTAGCAGGGTTATTGGTGTTTTTTGAAGGTTTTTCACTGTTTTTAAGCGTTTTAGCAGGGTTATTGGTGTTTTTTGACGGTTTTTCACTGTTTTTAGGCGTTTTAGCATAGTTATTGGTGTTTTTTGACGGTTTTTCACTGTTTTTAAGCGTTTTAGCAGGGTTATTCGTGTTTTTTGACTGTTTTTCACTGTTTTTAAGCGTTTTAGCATGGTTATTGGTGTTTTTTGACGGTTTTTTTATTGTTTTTAAGCGTTTTAGCGGGATTATTGGTGTTTTTTGACGGTTTTTCACTGTTTTTAAGCGTTTTAGCATGGTTATTGGTGTTTTTTGACGGTTTTTCACTGTTTTTAAGCGTTTTAGCAGGGTTATTCGTGTTTTTTGACGGGTTTTCACTGTTTTTAAGCGTTTTAGCATGGTTATTGGTGTTTTTTGACGGTTTTTTTTATTGTTTTTAAGCGTTTTAGCGGGATTATTGGTGTTTTTTGACGGTTTTTCACTGTTTTAGCGGGATTATTGGTGTTTTTTGACTGTTTTTCACTGTTTTTAAGCGTTTTAGCGGGGTTATTGGTGTTTTTTGACGGTTTTTCACCGTTTTTAAGCGTTTTAGCAGAGTTATTGGTGTTTTTTGACGGTTTTTCACTGTTTTTAAGCGTTTTAGCAGGGTTATTGGTGTTTTTTGACGGTTTTTCACTGTTTTTAAGCGTTTTAGCAGGGTTATTGGTGTTTTTTGACGGTTTTTCACTGTTTTTAGGCGTTTTAGCATGGTTATTGGTGTTTTTTTACGGTTTTTCACTGTTTTTAAGAGTTTTAGCAGGGCTATTCGTGTTTTTTGACGGGTTTTCACTGTTTTTCAGCGTTTCAGCAGGGTTATTGGTGTTTTTCGACCGTTTTTCACTGTTTTTATGCGTTTTAGCAGGGTTATTCGTGTTTTTTGACGGTTTTCCACTGTTTTTAGGCGTTTTAGCAGAGTTATTGGTGTTTTTTGAGGGTTTTCCTGTTCGACACTCTTTATCGAGCCCAATTTTGTATACCAATTTTTATTCATGTCAAACGACCCCCAAAATTTACCCAATATACAATAATTATATACCATTGGAAAGGTCTTTTAGAGTACTATACGCTAGATGTCACTGGAGGACCGTAAACTAAAACACCTCTTTCAAGAGGTCTCTCGTAACGTCAAAAAATAACAAAAATATTTACACTCTCTCATTCTATCATCTGTTGGACGTGTATAGCTATTGAAAAGCGCAAATGTGACTATACAGTTGACTGCACATTGGTTTTCTCTTTCATATGATACTAAACGCTTTTCGTTAGCGCGTGTCGTTCAAACGTTTTGGAAATTTTCCGTTTGAGAAGTCACCACATCGAATCAGGCCAGGCTAAGCTTGATAGATCGATCGGTTGTTTGTTTGTGCTTTATCGCGTTGAAAGCTTTTGTGAGTCATAATAAAACATTTATTATGAATCATAAAAGCTTATAATCGTGAGACAAGGAGAATTTGCGAGATAAAACGCCTATGTGGAATAACTTTTTTTCGGTGAGGCAGCTGCGATCAAACGACTCGATATTTTTTTATCTTCCTGACGTTGTGAGATGTCCACTCTCCTATGTTATGTAGCATATAAAAGGACCTTCAAAATAAGACCTTATCATACTAGCTTTTGTTATTGGTTAGCGCGCAACGCCAAGGTTTATTGAATTATTTTCTTGCTGTGCGACGTTTTTCTATCGCAGCGGGAAGTACACTCGTGAAATGTAAGCGATATATTTTATTACTTCCAAATGTCATATAACGTTCATTCTTATATTGCTGGGTAGGAAATGAGCTATTCTTCCAAACAAGACCATAACAAACATTCCAGACCTCATGGTTTACACACAGCGTCTGAAATTGCGCTAATGCACCGATTCGCACAGAACAGGTGGTGTTTTTTGACCGTTTTTCACTGTTTTTAAGCGTTTTAGCGGGATTATTGGTGTTTTTTGACGGTTTTTCACCGTTTTTAAGCGTTTTAGCAGAGTTATTGGTGTTTTTTGACAGTTATTCACTGTTTTTGAGCGTTTTAGCAGGGTTATTGGTGTTTTTTGACGGTGTTTCACTGTTTTTAGGCGTTTTAGCAGGGTTATTAGTGTTTTTTGACTGTTTTTCACTGTTTTTAAGCGTTTTAGCAGGGTTATTGGTGTTTTTTGACGGTTTTTCACTGATTTTAAGCGTTTTAGCAGGGTTATTGGTGTTTTTTGACGGTTTTTCACTGTTTTTAAGCGTTTTAGCAGGGTTATTGGTGACTTTTGACGGTTTTCCACTGTTTTTAACCGTTTTAGCAGGGTTATTGGTGTTTTTTGACGGTTTTTCACTGTTTTCAAGCGTTTTAGCAGGGTTATTGGTGTTTTTTGACGGTTTTTCACTGTTTTTAAGCGTTTTAGCAGGGTTATTGGTGTTTTTTGACGGTTTTTCACTGTTTTTAAGCGTTTTAGCAGAGTTATTGGTGTTTTTTGACGGTTTTCCACTGTTTTTAAGCGTTTTAGCATGGTTATTGGTGTTTTTTTACGGTTTTTCAATGTTTTTAAGCGTTTTAGCATGGCTATTCGTGTTTTTTGACGGGTTTTCATTGTTTTTAAGCGTTTTAGCAGGGTGATTCGTGTTTTTTGACGGTTTTCACTGTTTTTAAGCGTTTTAGCATGGTTATTGGTGTTTTTTGACGGTTTTTTTATTGTTTTTAAGCGTTTTAGCGGGATTATTGGTGTTTTTTGACGGTTTTTCACTGTTTTTAAGCGTTTTAGCATGGTTATTGGTGTTTTTTGACGGTTTTTCACTGTTTTTAAGCGTTTTAGCAGGGTTATTCGTGTTTTTTGACGGTTTTTCACTGTTTTTAAGGGTTTTAGCATGGTTATTGGTGTTTTTTGACGGTTTTTTTATTGTTTTTAAGCGTTTTAGCGGGATTATTGGTGTTTTTTGACGGTTTTTCACTGTTTTAGCGGGATCATTGGTGTTTTTTGACTGTTTTTCACTGTTTTTAAGCGTTTTAGCGGGGTTATTGGTGTTTTTTGACGGTTTTTCACCGTTTTTAAGCGTTTTAGCAGGGTTATTGGTGTTTTTTGACGGTTTTTCACTGTTTTTAAGCGTTTTAGCAGGGTTATTGGTGTTTTTTGACGGTTTTTCACTGTTTTTAAGCGTTTTAGCAGGGTTATTGGTGTTTTTTGACGGTTTTTAACTGTTTTTAAGCGTTTTAGCATGGTTATTGGTGTTTTTTGAAGGTTTCTCAGTGTTTTTTAGCGTTTTAGCAGGGTTCTTGGTGTTTTTTGTCGTTTTTTCACTGTTTTTATTCGTTTTAGCAGGGTTATTGGTTTTTTTTGACGGTTTTTAACTGTTTTTAATCGTTTTAGCAGGGTTATTGGTGTTTTTTGACGGTTTTTCACTGTTTTTGGGCATTTTAGCAGGGTTATTGGTGTTTTTTGACGGTTTTTCACTGTTTCTAGGCGTTTTAGCAGGGTTATTGGTGTTTTTTGACGGTTTTTCACTGTTTTTAAGCGTTTTAGCAGGGTTATTGGTGTTTTTTGACGGTTTTTCACTGTTTTTAAGCGTTTTAGCAGGGTTATTGGTGTTTTTTGACGGTTTTTCACTGTTTTTAGGCGTTGTAGCAGGGTTATTGGTGTTTTTTGACGGTTTTTCACTGTTTTTTAGCGTTTTAGCAGGGTTCTTGGTGTTTTTTGTCGGTTTTTCACTGTTTTTAATCGTTTTAGCAGGGTTATTGGTTTTTTTTTGACGGTTTTTCACTGTTTTTAATCGTTTTAGCAGGGTTATTGGTGTTTTTTGACGGTTTTTCACTGTTTTTAAGCGTTTTAGAAGTGTTATTGGTGTTTTTTGACGGTTTTTCACTGTTTTTAGGCGTTTTAGCAGGGTTATTGGTGTCTTTTGACGGTTTTCCACTGTTTTTAAGCGTTTTAGCAGGGTTATTGGTGTTTTTTGACGGTTTTTCACTGTTTTTAATCGTTTTAGCAGGGTTATTGGTTTTTTTTGACGGTTTTTCACTGTTTTTAATCGTTTTAGCTGGGTTATTGGTGTTTTTTGACGGTTTTTCACTGTTTTTGGGCATTTTAGCAAGGTTATTGGTGTTTTTTGACGGTTTTTCACTGTTTTTAAGCGTTTTAGAAGTGTTATTGGTGTTTTTTGACGGTTTTTCACTGTTTTTAGGCGTTTTAGCAGGGTTATTGGTGTCTTTTGACGGTTTTCCACTGTTTTTAAGCGTTTTAGCAGGGTTATTGGTGTTTTTTGACGGTTTTTCACTGTTTTTAAGCGTTATAGCAGGGTTATTGGTGTTTTTTGACGGTTTTCACTGTTTTTAAGCGTTTTAGCGTTTTAGCAGGGTTATTGGTGTTTTTTGACGGTTTTTCACTGTTTTTAGGCGTTTTAGCAGGGTTATTGGTGTTTTTTGACGGTTTTTCACTGTTTTTAAGCGTTTTAGCAGGGTTATTGGTGTTTTTTGATGGTTTTTCAATGTTTTTAAGCGTTTTAGCAGGGTTACTGGTGTTTTTTGACGGTTTTTTACTGTTTATAAGCGTTTTAGCAGGGTTATTGGTGTTTTTTGACGGTTTTTCACTGTTTTTAAGCGTTATAGCAGGGTTATTGGTGTTTTTTGACGGTTTTCACTGTTTTTAAGCGTTTTAGCGTTTTAGCAGGGTTATTGGTGTTTTTTGACGGTTTTTCACTGTTTTTAGGCGTTTTAGCAGGGTTATTGGTGTTTTTTGACGGTTTTTCACTGTTTTTAAGCGTTTTAGCAGGGTTATTGGTGTTTTTTGATGGTTTTTCAATGTTTTTAAGCGTTTTAGCAGGGTTACTGGTGTTTTTTGACGGTTTTTTACTGTTTATAAGCGTTTTAGCAGGGTTATTGGTGTTTTTTGACGGTTTTTCACTGTTTTTAAGCGTTTTAGCAGGGTTATTGGTGTTTTTTGACGGTTTTTCACTCTTTTCAAGCGTTTTAGCAAGGTTATTGGTGTTTTTGACGGTTTTTCACTGTTTTTAAGCGTTTTAGCAGGGTTATTGGTGTTTTTTGACGGTTTTTCACTGTTTTTAAGCGTTTTAGCAGGGTTATTGGTGTTTTTTGACGTGTTTTCACTGTTTTTTAGCGTTTTAGCAGGGTTCTTGGTGTTTTTTGTCGGTTTTTCACTGTTTTTATTCGTTTTAGCAGGGTTATTGTTTTTTTTTGACGGTTTTTCACTGTTTTTGGGCATTTTAGCAGGGTTATTGGTGTTTTTTGACGGTTTTTCACTGTTTTTATGCGTTTTAGCAGGGTTATTGGTGTTTTTTGACGGTTTATCACTGTTTTTAATCGTTTTAGCAGGGTTATTGGTGTTTTTTGACGGTTTTTCACTGTTTTTAAGCGTTTTAGCAGGGTTATTGGTGTTTTTTGACGGTTTTCACTGTTTTAAAGCGTTTTAGCGTTTTAGCAGGGTTCTTGGTGTTTTTTGACGGTTTTTCACTGTTTTTAAGGGTTTTAGCATGGTTATTGGTGTTTTTTGACGGTTTTTTTATTGTTTTTAAGCGTTTTAGCGGGATTATTGGTGTTTTTTGACGGTTTTTCACTGTTTTAGCGGGATCATTGGTGTTTTTTGACTGTTTTTCACTGTTTTTAAGCGTTTTAGCGGGGTTATTGGTGTTTTTTGACGGTTTTCACTGTTTTAAAGCGTTTTAGCGTTTTAGCAGGGTTATTCGTGTTTTTTGACGGTTTTTCACTGTTTTTAAGGGTTTTAGCATGGTTATTGGTGTTTTTTGACGGTTTTTTTATTGTTTTTAAGCGTTTTAGCGGGATTATTGGTGTTTTTTGACGGTTTTTCACTGTTTTAGCGGGATCATTGGTGTTTTTTGACTGTTTTTCACTGTTTTTAAGCGTTTTAGCGGGGTTATTGGTGTTTTTTGACGGTTTTTCACCGTTTTTAAGCGTTTTAGCAGGGTTATTGGTGTTTTTTGACGGTTTTTCACTGTTTTTAAGCGTTTTAGCAGGGTTATTGGTGTTTTTTGACGGTTTTTCACTGTTTTTAAGCGTTTTAGCAGGGTTATTGGTGTTTTTTGACGGTTTTTCACTGTTTTTAAGCGTTTTAGCAAGGTTATTGGTGTTTTTTGAAGGTTTCTCAGTGTTTTTTAGCGTTTTAGCAGGGTTCTTGGTGTTTTTTGTCGTTTTTTCACTGTTTTTATTCGTTTTAGCAAGGTTATTGGTTTTTTTTGACGGTTTTTCACTGTTTTTAATCGTTTTAGCAGGGTTATTGGTGTTTTTTGACGGTTTTTCACTGTTTTTGGGCATTTTAGCAGGGTTATTGGTGTTTTTTGACGGTTTTTCACTGTTTTTAGGCGTTTTAGCAGGGTTATTGGTGTTTTTTGGCGGTTTTTCACTGTTTTTAAGCGTTTTAGCAGGGTTATTGGTGTTTTTTGACGGTTTTTTCACTGTTTTTAAGCGTTTTAGCAGGGTTATTGGTGTTTTTTGACGGTTTTTCACTGTTTTTAGGCGTTTTAGCAGGGTTATTGGTGTTTTTTGACGGTTTTTCACTGTTTTTTAGCGTTTTAGCAGGGTTCTTGGTGTTTTTTGTCGGTTTTTCACTGTTTCTAATCGTTTTAGCAGGGTTATTGGTTTTTTTTTGACGGTTTTTCACTGTTTTTAATCGTTTTAGCAGGGTTATTGGTGTTTTTTGACGGTTTTTCACTGTTTTTAAGCGTTTTAGAAGTGTTATTGGTGTTTTTTGACGGTTTTTCACTGTTTTTAGGCGTTTTAGCAGGGTTATTGGTGTCTTTTGACGGTTTTCCACTGTTTTTAAGCGTTTTAGCAGGGTTATTGGTGTTTTTTGACGGTTTTTCACTGTTTTTAATCCTTTTAGCAGGGTTATTGGTTTTTTTTGACGGTTTTTCACTGTTTTTAATCGTTTTAGCTGGGTTATTGGTGTTTTTTGACGGTTTTTCACTGTTTTTGGGCATTTTAGCAAGGTTATTGGTGTTTTTTGACGGTTTTTCACTGTTTTTAAGCGTTTTAGAAGTGTTATTGGTGTTTTTTGACGGTTTTTTCACTGTTTTTAAGCGTTTTAGCAGGGTTATTGGTGTTTTTTGACGGTTTTTCACTGTTTTTAGGCGTTTTAGCAGGGTTATTGGTGTTTTTTGACGGTTTTTCACTGTTTTTTAGCGTTTTAGCAGGGTTCTTGGTGTTTTTTGTCGGTTTTTCACTGTTTCTAATCGTTTTAGCAGGGTTATTGGTTTTTTTTTGACGGTTTTTCACTGTTTTTAATCGTTTTAGCAGGGTTATTGGTGTTTTTTGACGGTTTTTCACTGTTTTTAAGCGTTTTAGAAGTGTTATTGGTGTTTTTTGACGGTTTTTCACTGTTTTTAGGCGTTTTAGCAGGGTTATTGGTGTCTTTTGACGGTTTTCCACTGTTTTTAAGCGTTTTAGCAGGGTTATTGGTGTTTTTTGACGGTTTTTCACTGTTTTTAATCGTTTTAGCAGGGTTATTGGTTTTTTTTGACGGTTTTTCACTGTTTTTAATCGTTTTAGCTGGGTTATTGGTGTTTTTTGACGGTTTTTCACTGTTTTTGGGCATTTTAGCAAGGTTATTGGTGTTTTTTGACGGTTTTTCACTGTTTTTAAGCGTTTTAGAAGTGTTATTGGTGTTTTTTGACGGTTTTTCACTGTTTTTAGGCGTTTTAGCAGGGTTATTGGTGTCTTTTGACGGTTTTCCACTGTTTTTAAGCGTTTTAGCAGGGTTATTGGTGTTTTTTGACGGTTTTTCACTGTTTTTAAGCGTTATAGCAGGGTTATTGGTGTTTTTTGACGGTTTTCACTGTTTTTAAGCGTTTTAGCGTTTTAGCAGGGTTATTGGTGTTTTTTGACGGTTTTTCACTGTTTTTAGGCGTTTTAGCAGGGTTATTGGTGTTTTTTGACGGTTTTTCACTGTTTTTAAGCGTTTTAGCAGGGTTATTGGTGTTTTTTGATGGTTTTTCAATGTTTTTAAGCGTTTTAGCAGGGTTACTGGTGTTTTTTGACGGTTTTTCACTGTTTTTAAGCGTTTTAGCAGGGTTATTGGTGTTTTTTGATGGTTTTTCAATGTTTTTAAGCGTTTTAGCAGGGTTATTGGTGTTTTTTGACGGTTTTTCACTGTTTTTAAGCGTTTTAGCAGGGTTATTGGTGTTTTTTGACGGTTTTTCACTCTTTTCAAGCGTTTTAGCAAGGTTATTGGTGTTTTTTGACGGTTTTTCACTGTTTTTAAGCGTTTTAGCAGGGTTATTGGTGTTTTTTGACGGTTTTTCACTGTTTTTAAGCGTTTTAGCAGGGTTATTGGTGTTTTTTGACGTGTTTTCACTGTTTTTTAGCGTTTTAGCAGGGTTCTTGGTGTTTTTTGTCGGTTTTTCACTGTTTTTATTCGTTTTAGCAGGGTTATTGTTTTTTTTTGACGGTTTTTCACTGTTTTTGGGCATTTTAGCAGGGTTATTGGTGTTTTTTGACGGTTTTTCACTGTTTTTATGCGTTTTAGCAGGGTTATTGGTGTTTTTTGACGGTTTTTCACTGTTTTTAATCGTTTTAGCAGGGTTATTGGTGTTTTTTGACGGTTTTTCACTGTTTTGGGGCATTTTAGCAGAGTTATTTGTGTTTTTTGACGGTTTTTCACTGTTTTTAAGCGTTTTAGCAGGGTTATTGGTGTTTTTTGACGGTTTTCACTGTTTTAAAGCGTTTTAGCGTTTTAGCAGGGTTCTTGGTGTTTTTTGACGGATTTTCACTGTTTTTAGGCGTTTTAGCAGGGTTATTGGTGTTTTTTGACGGTTTTTCACTGTTTTTAAGCGTTTTAGCAGGGTTATTGGTGTTTTTTGATGGTTTTTCACTGTTTTTAAGCGTTTTAGCAGGGTTATTGGTGTTTTCTGACGATTTTTCACTGTTTTTAGGCGTTTTAGCAGGGTTATTGGTGTTTTTTGACGGTTTTTCACTGTTTTCAAGCGTTTTAGCAGGATTCCTGATGTTTTTAGACGGTTTTTCACTGTTTTTAAGCGTTTTAGCAGGGTTATTGGTGTTTTTTGACGATTTTCACTGTTTTTAAGCGTTTTAGCAGGGTTATTGGTGTTTTTTGACGGTGTTTCACTGTTTTTAAGCGTTTTAGCAGGGTTATTGGTGTTTTTTGACGGTTTTTCACTGTTTTCAAGCGTTTTAGCAGGTTTCTTGGTGTTTTTTGTCAGTTTTTCACTGTTTTAAAGCGTTTTAGCAGGGTGATTGGTGTTTTTTGAGGGTTTTTCACTGTTTTTAATCGTTTTAGCTGGGTTATTGGTGTTTTTTGACGGTTTATCACTGTTTTTAAGCGTTTTAGCAGGGTTATTGGTGTTTTTTGACGGTTTTTCACTGTTTTTAAGCGTTTTAGCAGGTTTCTTGGTGTTTTTTGTCGGTTTTTCACTGTTTTTAAGCGTTTTAACAGGGTGATTGTTTTTTTTTGGGCGGTTTTTCACCGTTTTTAATCGTTTTAGCATGGTTATTGGTGTTTTTTGACGGTTTTTCACTGTTTTTGGGCGTTTTAGCAGAGTTATTGGTATTTTTTGACAGGTTTTCACTGTTTTTAAGCGTTTTAGTAGGGTTATTGGTGTTTTTTGACGGTTTTTCACTGTTTTTAGGCGTTTTAGCAGGGTTATTGGTGTTTTTTGCCGATTTTTCACTGTTTTTAAGCGTTTTAGCAGGGTTATTGGTGTTTTTTGACGGTTTTTCACTGTTTTTAAGCGTTTTAGCAGGATTCTTTGTGTTTTTTGACGGTTTTTCACTGTTTTAAAGCGTTTTAGCAGGGTTCTTGGTGTTTTTTGACGGTTTTTCACTGTTTTTAGGCGTTTTAGCAGGGTTATTGGTGTTTTTTGACGGTGTTTCACTGTTTTTAAGCGTTTTAGCAGGATTCTTGGTGTTTTTTGACGTTTTTTCACTGTTTTTAAGCGTTTTAGCAGTATTATTAGTGTTTTTTGACGGTTTTTCACTGTTTTCAAGCGTTTTAGCAGGGTTATTGGTGTTGTTTGACGGTTTTTCACTGTTTTTAAGCGTTTTAGCAGGGTTATTGGTGTTTTTTGACGGTTTTTCACTGTTTTAGCGGGATCATTGGTGTTTTTTGACTGTTTTTCACTGTTTTTAAGCGTTTTAGCGGGGTTATTGGTGTTTTTTGACGGTTTTCACTGTTTTAAAGCGTTTTAGCGTTTTAGCAGGGTTATTCGTGTTTTTTGACGGTTTTTCACTGTTTTTAAGGGTTTTAGCATGGTTATTGGTGTTTTTTGACGGTTTTTTTATTGTTTTTAAGCGTTTTAGCGGGATTATTGGTGTTTTTTGACGGTTTTTCACTGTTTTAGCGGGAACATTGGTGTTTTTTGACTGTTTTTCACTGTTTTTAAGCGTTTTAGCGTGGTTATTGGTGTTTTTTGACGGTTTTTCACCGTTTTTAAGCGTTTTAGCAGGGTTATTGGTGTTTTTTGACGGTTTTTCACTGATTTTAAGCGTTTTAGCAGGGTTATTGGTGTTTTTTGACTGTTTTTCACTGTTTTTAAGCGTTTTAGCAGGGTTATTTGTGTTTTTTGACGGTTTTTCACTGTTTTTAAGCGTTTTAGCAGGGTTATTGGTGTTTTTTGACGGTTTTTCACTGATTTTAAGCGTTTTAGCAGGGTTATTGGTGTTTTTTGACGGTTTTTCACTGTTTTTAAGCGTTTTAGCAGGGTTATTGGTGATTTTTGACGGTTTTCCACTGTTTTTAACCGTTTTAGCAGGGTTATTGGTGTTTTTTGACGGTTTTTCACTGTTTTTAAGCGTTTTAGCAGGGTTATTGGTGTTTTTTGTCGGTTTTTCACTGTTTTTAAGCGTTTTAGCAGGGTTATTGGTGTTTTTTGACTTTTTTCCACTGTTTCTAAGAGTTTTAGCAGGGTTATTGGTGTTTTTTGACGGTTTTTCACTGTTTTCAAGCGTTTTAGCAGGGTTATTGGTGTTTTTTGACGGTTTTTCACTGTTTTTAAGCGTTTTAGCAGGGTTATTGGTGTTTTTTGAAAGTTTTTCACTGTTTTTAAGCGTTTTAGCAGGGTTATTGGTGTTTTTTGACGGTTTTTCACTGTTTTTAGGCGTTTTAGCATAGTTATTGGTGTTTTTTGACGGTTTTTCACTGTTTTTAAGCGTTTTAGCA
Source organism: Styela clava (assembly GCF_964204865.1). Taxonomy (NCBI): domain Eukaryota; kingdom Metazoa; phylum Chordata; class Ascidiacea; order Stolidobranchia; family Styelidae; genus Styela; species Styela clava. The sequence goes on from NW_027556621.1 coordinate 25,845, forward strand.
GGGTTATTCGTGTTTTTTGACTGTTTTTCACTGTTTTTAAGCGTTTTAGCATGGTTATTGGTGTTTTTTGACGGTTTTTTTATTGTTTTTAAGCGTTTTAGCGGGATTATTGGTGTTTTTTGACGGTTTTTCACTGTTTTTAAGCGTTTTAGCATGGTTATTGGTGTTTTTTGACGGTTTTTCACTGTTTTTAAGCGTTTTAGCAGGGTTATTCGTGTTTTTTGACGGGTTTTCACTGTTTTTAAGCGTTTTAGCATGGTTATTGGTGTTTTTTGACGTTTTTTTTTATTGTTTTTAAGCGTTTTAGCGGGATTATTGGTGTTTTTTGACGGTTTTTCACTGTTTTAGCGGGATTATTGGTGTTTTTTGACTGTTTTTCACTGTTTTTAAGCGTTTTAGCGGGGTTATTGGTGTTTTTTGACGGTTTTTCATCGTTTTTAAGCGTTTTAGCAGAGTTATTGGTGTTTTTTGACGGTTTTTCACTGTTTTTAAGCGTTTTAGCAGGGTTATTGGTGTTTTTTGACGGTTTTTCACTGTTTTTAAGCGTTTTAGCAGGGTTATTGGTGTTTTTTGACGGTTTTTCACTGTTTTTAAGCGTTTTAGCATGGTTATTGGTGTTTTTTTACGGTTTTTCACTGTTTTTAAGAGTTTTAGCAGGGCTATTCGTGTTTTTTGACGGGTTTTCACTGTTTTTCAGCGTTTCAGCAGGGTTATTGGTGTTTTTCGACGGTTTTTCACTGTTTTTATGCGTTTTAGCAGGGTTATTCGTGTTTTTTGACGGTTTTCCACTGTTTTTAGGCGTTTTAGCAGAGTTATTGGTGTTTTTTGAGGGTTTTCCTGTTCGACACTCTTTATCGAGCCCAATTTTGTATACCAATTTTTATTCATGTCAAACGACCCCCAAAATTTACCCAATATACAATAATTATATACCATTGGAAAGGTCTTTTAGAGTACTATACGCTAGATGTCACTGGAGGACCGTAAACTAAAACACCTCTTTCAAGAGGTCTCTCGTAACGTCAAAAAATAACAAAAATATTTACACTCTCTCATTCTATCATCTGTTGGACGTGTATAGCTATTGAAAAGCGCAAATGTGACTATACAGTTGACTGCACATTGGTTTTCTCTTTCATATGATACTAAACGCTTTTCGTTAGCGTGTGTCGTTCAAACGTTTTGGAAATTTTCCGTTTGAGAAGTCACCACATCGAATCAGGCCAGGCTAAGCTTGATCGATCGATCGGTTGTTTGTTTGTGCTTTATCGCGTTGAAAGCTTTTGTGAGTCATAATAAAACATTTATTATGAATCATAAAAGCTTATAATCGTGAGACAAGGAGAATTTGCGAGATAAAACGCCTATGTGGAATAACTTTTTTTCGGTGAGGCAGCTGCGATCAAACGACTCGATATTTTTTTATCTTCCTGACGTTGTGAGATGTCCACTCTCCTATGTTATGTAGCATATAAAAGGACCTTCAAAATAAGACCTTATCATACTAGCTTTTGTTATTGGTTAGCGCGCAACGCCAAGGTTTATTGAATTATTTTCTTGCTGTGCGACGTTTTTCTATCGCAGCGGGAAGTACACTCGTGAAATGTAAGCGATATATTTTATTACTTCCAAATGTCATATAACGTTCATTCTTATATTGCTGGGTAGGAAATGAGCTATTCTTTCAAACAAGACCATAACAAACATTCCAGACCTCATGGTTTACACACAGCGTCTGAAATTGCGCTAATGCACCGATTCGCACAGAACAGGTGGTGTTTTTTGACCGTTTTTCACTGTTTTTAAGCGTTTTAGCGGGATTATTGGTGTTTTTTGACGGTTTTTCACCGTTTTTAAGCGTTTTAGCAGAGTTATTGGTGTTTTTTGACAGTTATTCACTGTTTTTAAGCGTTTTAGCAGGGTTATTGGTGTTTTTTGACGGTGTTTCACTGTTTTTAAGCGTTTTAGCAGGGTTATTAGCGTTTTTTGACTGTTTTTCACTGTTTTTAAGCGTTTTAGCAGGGTTATTGGTGTTTTTTGACGGTTTTTCACTGATTTTAAGCGTTTTAGCAGGGTTATTGGTGTTTTTTAACGGTTTTTCACTGTTTTTAAGCGTTTTAGCAGGGTTATTGGTGATTTTTGACGGTTTTCCACTGTTTTTAACCGTTTTAGCAGGGTTATTGGTGTTTTTTGACGGTTTTTCACTGTTTTCAAGCGTTTTAGCAGGGTTATTGGTGTTTTTTGACGGTTTTTCACTGTTTTTAAGCGTTTTAGCAGGGTTATTGGTGTTTTTTGACGGTTTTTCACTGTTTTTAAGCGTTTTAGCAGAGTTATTGGTGTTTTTTGACGGTTTTTCACTGTTTTTAAGGGTTTTAGCATGGTTATTGGTGTTTTTTGACGGTTTTTTTATTGTTTTTAAGCGTTTTAGCGGGATTATTGGTGTTTTTTGACGGTTTTTCACTGTTTTAGCGGGATCATTGGTGTTTTTTGACTGTTTTTCACTGTTTTTAAGCGTTTTAGCGGGGTTATTGGTGTTTTTTGACGGTTTTTCACCGTTTTTAAGCGTTTTAGCAGGTTTATTGGTGTTTTTTGACGGTTTTTCACTGTTTTTAAGCGTTTTAGCAGGGTTATTGGTGTTTTTTGACGGTTTTTCACTGTTTTTAAGCGTTTTAGCAGGGTTATTGGTGTTTTTTGACGGTTTTTCACTGTTTTTAAGCGTTTTAGCATGGTTATTGGTGTTTTTTGAAGGTTTCTCAGTGTTTTTTAGCGTTTTAGCAGGGTTCTTGGTGTTTTTTGTCGTTTTTTCACTGTTTTTATTCGTTTTAGCAGGGTTATTGGTTTTTTTTGACGGTTTTTCACTGTTTTTAATCGTTTTAGCAGGGTTATTGGTGTTTTTTGACGGTTTTTCACTGTTTTTGGGCATTTTAGCAGGGTTATTGGTGTTTTTTGACGGTTTTTCACTGTTTTTAGGCGTTTTAGCAGGGTTATTGGTGTTTTTTGACGGTTTTTCACTGTTTTTAAGCGTTTTAGCAGGGTTATTGGTGTTTTTTGACGGTTTTTCACTGTTTTTAAGCGTTTTAGCAGGGTTATTGGTGTTTTTTGACGGTTTTTCACTGTTTTTAGGCGTTTTAGCAGGGTTATTGGTGTTTTTTGACGGTTTTTCACTGTTTTTTAGCGTTTTAGCAGGGTTCTTGGTGTTTTTTGTCGGTTTTTCACTGTTTTTAATCGTTTTAGCAGGTTTATTGGTTTTTTTTTGACGGTTTTTCACTGTTTTTAATCGTTTTAGCAGGGTTATTGGTGTTTTTTGACGGTTTTTCACTGTTTTTAAGCGTTTTAGAAGTGTTATTGGTGTTTTTTGACGGTTTTTCACTGTTTTTAGGCGTTTTAGCAGGGTTATTGGTGTCTTTTGACGGTTTTCCACTGTTTTTAAGCGTTTTAGCAGGGTTATTGGTGTTTTTTGACGGTTTTTCACTGTTTTTAATCGTTTTACAAGGGTTATTGGTTTTTTTTTGACGGTTTTTCACTGTTTTTAATCGTTTTAGCTGGGTTATTGGTGTTTTTTGACGGTTTTTCACTGTTTTTGGGCATTTTAGCAAGGTTATTGGTGTTTTTTGACGGTTTTTCACTGTTTTTAAGCGTTTTAGAAGTGTTATTGGTGTTTTTTGACGGTTTTTCACTGTTTTTAGGCGTTTTAGCAGGGTTATTGGTGTCTTTTGACGGTTTTCCACTGTTTTTAAGCGTTTTAGCAGGGTTGTTGGTGTTTTTTGACGGTTTTTCACTGTTTTTAAGCGTTATAGCAGGGTTATTGGTGTTTTTTGACGGTTTTCACTGTTTTTGAGCGTTTTAGCGTTTTAGCAGGGTTATTGGTGTTTTTTGACGGTTTTTCACTGTTTTTAGGCGTTTTAGCAGGGTTATTGGTGTTTTTTGACGGTTTTTCACTGTTTTTAAGCGTTTTAGCAGGGTTATTGGTGTTTTTTGATGGTTTTTCAATGTTTTTAAGCGTTTTAGCAGGGTTACTGGTGTTTTTTGACGGTTTTTTACTGTTTATAAGCGTTTTAGCAGGGTTATTGGTGTTTTTTGACGGTTTTTCACTGTTTTTAAGCGTTTTAGCAGGGTTATTGGTGTTTTTTGACGGTTTTTCACTCTTTTCAAGCGTTTTAGCAAGGTTATTGGTGTTTTTGACGGTTTTTCACTGTTTTTAAGCGTTTTAGCAGGGTTATTAGCGTTTTTTGACTGTTTTTCACTGTTTTTAAGCGTTTTAGCAGGGTTATTGGTGTTTTTTGACGGTTTTTCACTGATTTTAAGCGTTTTAGCAGGGTTATTGGTGTTTTTTAACGGTTTTTCACTGTTTTTAAGCGTTTTAGCAGGGTTATTGGTGATTTTTGACGGTTTTCCACTGTTTTTAACCGTTTTAGCAGGGTTATTGGTGTTTTTTGACGGTTTTTCACTGTTTTCAAGCGTTTTAGCAGGGTTATTGGTGTTTTTTGACGGTTTTTCACTGTTTTTAAGCGTTTTAGCAGGGTTATTGGTGTTTTTTGACGGTTTTTCACTGTTTTTAAGCGTTTTAGCAGAGTTATTGGTGTTTTTTGACGGTTTTTCACTGTTTTTAAGGGTTTTAGCATGGTTATTGGTGTTTTTTGACGGTTTTTTTATTGTTTTTAAGCGTTTTAGCGGGATTATTGGTGTTTTTTGACGGTTTTTCACTGTTTTAGCGGGATCATTGGTGTTTTTTGACTGTTTTTCACTGTTTTTAAGCGTTTTAGCGGGGTTATTGGTGTTTTTTGACGGTTTTTCACCGTTTTTAAGCGTTTTAGCAGGTTTATTGGTGTTTTTTGACGGTTTTTCACTGTTTTTAAGCGTTTTAGCAGGGTTATTGGTGTTTTTTGACGGTTTTTCACTGTTTTTAAGCGTTTTAGCAGGGTTATTGGTGTTTTTTGACGGTTTTTCACTGTTTTTAAGCGTTTTAGCATGGTTATTGGTGTTTTTTGAAGGTTTCTCAGTGTTTTTTAGCGTTTTAGCAGGGTTCTTGGTGTTTTTTGTCGTTTTTTCACTGTTTTTATTCGTTTTAGCAGGGTTATTGGTTTTTTTTGACGGTTTTTCACTGTTTTTAATCGTTTTAGCAGGGTTATTGGTGTTTTTTGACGGTTTTTCACTGTTTTTAAGCGTTTTAGCAGGGTTATTGGTGTTTTTTGACGGTTTTTCACTGTTTTTAAGCGTTTTAGCATTGTTATTGGTGTTTTTTGACGGTTTTTCACTGTTTTTAAGCGTTTTAGCAGGGTTATTGGTGTTTTTTGACGGTTTTTCACTGTTTTTAAGCGTTTTAGCAGGGTTATTGGTGTTTTTTGACGGTTTTTCACTGTTTTTAAGCGTTTTAGCAGGGTTATTGGTGTTTTTTGACGGTTTTTCACTGTTTTTAAGCGTTTTAGCAGGGTTATTGGTGTTTTTTGACGGTTTTTCACTGTTTTTAAGCGTTTTAGCAGTGTTATTGGTGTTTTTTGACGGTTTTTCACTGTTTTTAAGCGTTTTAGCAGTGTTATTGGTGTTTTTTGACGGTTTTTCACTGTTTTTAAGCGTTTTAGCAGGGTTATTGGTGTTTTTTGACGGTTTTTCACTGTTTTTAAGCGTTTTAGCAGGGTTATTGGTGTTTTTTGACGGTTTTTCACTGTTTTTAAGCGTTTTAGCAGGGTTATTGGTGTTTTTTGACGGTTTTTCACTGTTTTTAAGCGTTTTAGCAGGGTTATTGGTGTTTTTTGACGGTTTTTCACTGTTTTTAAGCGTTTTAGCAGGGTTATTGGTGTTTTTTGACGGTTTTTCACTGTTTTTAAGCGTTTTAGCAGGGTTATTGGTGTTTTTTGACGGTTTTTCACTGTTTTTAAGCGTTTTAGCAGGGTTATTGGTGTTTTTTGACGGTTTTTCACTGTTTTTAAGCGTTTTAGCAGGGTTATTGGTGTTTTTTGACGGTTTTTCACTGTTTTTAAGCGTTTTAGCAGGGTTATTGGTGTTTTTTGACGGTTTTTCACTGTTTTTAAGCGTTTTAGCAGGGTTATTGGTGTTTTTTGACGGTTTTTCACTGTTTTTAAGCGTTTTAGCAGGGTTATTGGTGTTTTTTGACTGTTTTTCACTGTTTTCAAGCGTTTTAGCAG